>NC_092333.1:588575000-588685000 GCF_046630445.1 Rutidosis leptorrhynchoides | reverse complement strand
AGTACCAACTTGTACAACTACAGCAGCTACAACAATCAATAACAGGCAACTGGCAACTAACAACTAATCATCTAGCAACTAACAACTAGCAACTGGCATCTAGCAACTAGCAACTATGCTCCAACTAGAGAATCGGCGACTTGTACGAGCACACGACCACTAGCTGATCATTCTAGCGTCTACCGATAGTCTTTACTACTGAATCCCCAGTATAGTCATCCACACGCAGGTGATACGTCGTTCAGCACTATACTCAACAAACAGTAGCCAACTAGACCCAACCATAACTAGATTGACCTCTCTGAGCTGAATCTAACAACAAAAGGTTCCAACAGGCAACTACAACTTGTGCACACAACCGTTAAGCAACTACCACTATGGGCAACTGTCACTACTACTAGCATGGCAACTCTACAGTGATCATCATTACAACATATCTATTAAGCATAACAACTATAACAGTATAACATAGTAGCACAACTTGCTACTTTATACTACACCCGGAGATAATCCCACTCACCGATTACCAGCAACTGAAGGAACTCAGAATTCTAATCTTACCGAGCCTTCTCTTCGTCTTTATCACCTGAGAATAGACATAACACAGTCAGTAATCATGTCTTGATAACAACTCAACAACAAAACAACAACATCAATACCAACACTTAATCAATCAGACCTGTCAACCGTGTGATGACCCGGAAATTTTCGACCAAATTTAAACTTAATCTTTATCTAATTTCGACACGATAAGCAAAGTCTGTAATATTGAGTCTCGGAAAAGTTTTAAACTGTTTCATATATTCATTTTACCTTCGACTGCTCCCGACGATTCACGAACAACTACTTTGTAAATTGATATATATATAATTTTATTTGAAATATTATTTGAAATGATATATGATTTATATTAATAATTACTTGTAAAATGTGTAAAATATATAAATAATAAATAAATGTTATCATATAAAATAATACTATAACATTAATGTAGTAAATGTAATTACGAGTTTAATTCTAAGTTGCTATATTATTATTATTATTATTATTATTATATTATTATTATCATTAATAAAACTTGTATTATTATAATTAATAATGTTAATAGTACCCTTAATGACATTAATATTTCTATTTAGTATTATTATTAAAAATCAGTGTTCGATGTATTAATACGTTCAATAGATAATGTAGAGATATAAAATTTGTTATATATTATAATTACTAATATCATTATTAATATCAATATTATTATTATCTTGATTATAATTAATATAACTATAATTATTAAGTATTAATTCTTTATTTATTAATAACAATTATAAGGAAAAAAAATCGTACAGATAGAATTGGTAAATCAAGTTTGTTTCAAGTCATTTTCCAATCTGTACTGGTTGTCTGCTCAATGGAATCTAACAAACAAATTAGTCCAACCATTGTGATTTTTTTTTTTTATAATTCTCTTCCTATTCTAGCTTTGTCCGAGTATTAAAGAATCGACGTCCACATGTGTGATCAAAACCCCACTTGAAATTGATGGCTAACGATTTCTATCTAAATCAAAGATTCCCAATAATTCACTATTTTTTTTTTCAAACTATCCACTATCTATATTTATATGTATATACCCTTGAAAAGGAGAAAATAGATCTCCAAACCCACCACCAGTTCTAACATCGACCATCTATCTCCTTCATGAACAACCAACACAAACACACACCACATCCATATTCCCTCTCTTCCTCATTCTTTCTTCTTTGCACGACAACCAGCACCATTCATGCTGCTACTACACGATTGTTTTACTTCTATTTCTGGTTCAGTTCAACACAACGCCAATATCACTTTGAACTGTTGAAGGCATTTGTTACTATTGATGTACTTCCGTTGTAAACTTCAAATCCAACCCTAACCAAAACCCACTATTAATACTACTATGATGCCGCTTATCGATTACTCTTGAACACTTCATTGTATGACCAACATGATGTTTGTTTGCTTCGGTCATCAAGTCTACCGAAAACCCAAGATCAAAATCATAACCACGACCACCTTCGAACCATGAACACCATCACCTTTAACCGGAGAATCACTCCACCACTTCCACCATTGACGGTCACCAACTCTCTCACCATATCTCTTCTCTCTCTCTCTCTTAATTTTTAACCGAAACCCGTTTCATTTTCACTTCAGTTTTTGTCTCATACGTTGACGTTTACTACCATGATACACCACCTTAAACACCAATACAACCTGCCATATCGATTGAGATTACACCACGGTAGTGCTGCTGCAGTTGCTACCATCTGCCTATTTCACGTTTAAACCAAAAACCATGCAAACCTTCATCAACGTAACAATTATATTTAAATGGTTTGTGGACTGAATTATGGGATCCAAGTCGCTACTTTTTGTGTTTTCCTTTACTTATTGGCCGACAAACTTTAAGTAAAATAGACACACTTGTATTCTTATTAAATTGAGACAATTGTTACAAAGTTTGTCTTGGGCCACCCTTTTTTTTTTTCTCTCTTTTATTTGTGCCGTGCTCCACGTTTTTTTTTTCTTTCGAACCCCACCCTCGATCACTTCAATTCCTTTCTGATGCAATACGAATTCAGCAGCCATCGTATTTTTATTCTGGCTTAATTAAAGCTGTTATCGAAACCCTTATAAAGTGATGGGACTTGGGCCGTAACATGTAAACCACAATTTGGAACTTTGAAGTTATTGTATGGGCCAAAAATCTTGGCCTGCTAGTTGTGACCCAATCTCAGTTTTTCTGTTGGATTATGGTGATGAATAAACTACGGGTTATATATATTCGAACGGGTTTATAAAACAGAAAAAGTGCAACGGCCCAACGGTTAAGAGTCTTGTTGTAGTATCCAGTGGTCTCGGGTTCGATTCTAGGCCTAGACAGTTATTTTTATTTTAACTCCTTCAAAGGTAGTCTCACTTTCCATTATTATTATTATTATTATTATTATTATTATTATTATTATTATTATTATTATTATTATTATTATTATTATTATTATTATTATTATTATTATTATTATTATTATTATTATTATTATTATTATTATTATTATTAAAATGTGTGGTAGTTATGTTAAAAATAAATAATATGATTAATGATATATTCATTTTTTTCCTATATATTACTAATTAATATCATTGTGTAACATTAGTATTATTAATATTAATTATTACTAATATTATTATTAACATTGATATAAGTATTAGTATTATTATGATTATGAATATTATAATTAGTGCTATTATGAAAATAAAACAAATTATTATTAGTGTTATTACCATTTTTAATGAACATAAGTAGTATTACTAATATTATCATCATTGTTATAAATATGAATATCATTATTAGTATTATCAACATTAATATTAATATTAAGATTATTACTATTATTACCACTAATATGAATATAGGTATTATCATGAATATTACTATTATGTAACTACAAAAATCATTACTATAACCATCATTAGCAGTAAAATAGTATTTTATAGTTATTATCATTAATATCATTATTAGTATTATCACTAATAGAAATATTAATATTATTACCTCTATTAGAAAACTTAAGTATTATAATTACTAGAATCTTACCATAGGTAATATTATTCTATTATTATTATAATTACTATTTTTTTTAAACAAATGATATATATAAATATATATATTTAATACATTTTACATAACAAAAATTTATATTTTTATATACAAAATGAAAGTAGGAAAACATATACTTATTATTAATATAAAAATGACATAACTAATAAATTCATACATATATATAATTGTTCGATTGCGAATATTTGTATTAATAAATATACAAATGATATAGGTTCGTGAATCCGAGGCCAACCCTACACTTGTTAAATGACGTCATATGTATTTTTACTACAAAATACATTAGGTGATTTTCATTATTCCCTTTTTATATACATTTTGGGCTGAGAATACATGCAAATGCTTTATTAACTGTTTTACAATATTTATATGCGTGAGTTTCATTATTCCCTTTTTATATATTTTTGGGCTGAGAATACATGCGCAACTTTTATAATTGTTTTACGAAATTGACACAAGTAATCGAAATTACGTTCTATGGTTGAATGATCGAAACTGAATATGCCCCTTTTTATTAAGTCTGGTAATCTAAGAATTAGGGAACAGAATCCCTAATTGACGCGAACTCTAAATATAGATCTATCGGGCCCAACAAGCCCCATCCAAAGTACCGGATGCTTCGAAATTTATATCATGTCCGAAGGAGGATCCCGGAATGATGGGGATATTCTTATATGCATATTGTTAATGTCGGTTACCAGGTGTTCAATCCATATGAATGAATTTTATCTCTATGTATGGGATGTATATTGAAATATGAAATCTTGTGGTCTATTAAAATGATGGAAATGATTATTTATGTTAAACTAATGAACTCACCAACCTTTTGGTTGACACTTGAAAGCATGTTTATTCTCAGGTACGAAAGAAATCTTCCGCTGTACATTTACTCACTTTAAAGATATTACTTGGAGTCATTCATAACATATTTCAAAAGACGTTGCATTCGAGTCATCGAGTTCATCAAGATTATTATTAAGATAATTATAATTAGATATATTATGAAATGGTATACATATCGTCAATTTTTGATGTAAGGAAGTTGTCTTTTCAAAACGAATGAAATGTTTGTAAAATGTATCATATAGAGGTCAAGTACCTCGCGATGTAACCAACTATTGTGAATCGTTTGTAATCGATGTGAACTTTGTCCGGATGGATTAGGACGGGTCCTTTCAGTTGGTATCAGAGCGGTGGTCTTAGTGAACCATGTCTGCATTAGTGTGTCTAACTGATAAGTCGTTAGGATGCATTAGTGAGTCTGGACTTCGACCGTGTCTGCATGTCAAAAGTTTTGCTTATCATTTTGTGTCAAAAATTATCTGCTTATCATTCTTAGAGAATCACTTGCTTATCATTCTTAGTCTAGACACGTTTTACTGCATTGACTGCATGAATAGTGTATAGACAAAAATTCATATCTTAGCGTATCTGTTACTGTAACCTTGCCTGACAACTTCCGTAGATTCCTCCGTAACATATGGGATTTTAGTATTATATATGCATATGTAAATTATGTATTGCAGGGTGCTAATCTACATCCTATAATCTATTTCTTATCGAAAATCCTTCATCTGATCGTACGAGATGAATCCCTCAACCAGTTCGAATCCCTCAGATTCCGATAGCTATTCTGATAGTTATTCCGACAGCTATTCCGATATGGATTTCCACTCGAACTCCGAAAGCAGTATAACCAGAATGAATAAACCAATCAGCCATCCCCAATTTATCTGATGGTTCGTAGTCGACTTAATCAATGGAGAGGCGAAGAAGGCAATCCCTTTCACCAATCGAATTCACCTCTTGACAATGAACCTGAAACGTTTACCGGCGAACCTGTTCGAGACATCATTTTCTCTCTCATTTCCAAAGTATCTCATCACGATCATATACTATCTCAGTTTCTAAACCTCATTCATTCGCTCCTCCGAACCGACAATCATCCCGGTGTAATAGAAGAAGTTAACGAACTTCGCGTACGAGTTGTAGTCTTGGAAGATATGGTGTAAAACGTACCAGCTTCATCCAAATCATCGGCACCAACAGTATCAATAACAACCCAAGTTTCAATATCACATGCCTCAACATCTCAATCTATACCTCGAGTATAATCATAGTGCTACATGACGTTCTTCATCAGTTATCTTCGTTTGACATGGCAATTATGTAATCTCTAATGTTTTAGAGATTATATACTTTTGTTCTAACGGTAAATCAAATGAGATTAATATCACGTTAACTCATTAAATCCATGATTATATCTGAAGAAAATATATATGTATATATATTGTAATTAAAAATTCTTTCGTACAAACTGTTAATGGTGAAAATATTTTAACGGGTAGGTAATACCCGAGGAATATTTAGTTTCACATTAATAAGTTACACTGTACATTCTTTCAATCTGATTCAACAGTCATTTCCTATCCTACTTACATCCACAGATATATGAATCTGTTCACCACAGAATAACCATTTCTATTCAAATTTCATATTTGGATTTTGACCTATCAGAACCCAACAAGTGGCATAATGAAGAAAACATTGGACAAAATAAAACTTGTTAGAAACAAATAATTTAACTATGAGAAGAATTTTGTTAAGAATCCACGCTAACTGTTCCTAGCTAACTGTTCCTAGCTAACTGGTTACATTTTATTTATTGCAATTTAATTATCGCAATTTACATTCTCGCAATTTACATTCTCGCAATTTACATTCTCGCAATTTTATTTATCGTCATTTAATTTCTGTTATTTATTTTACGCACTTTATTTATCGTCATTCTGTTATTTACGCATTTTAAATATCGGGACACGTATACAATGTTTTGACATATCATATCGACCCATCTATATATATATATATATAGTTTGAGTTGTGATCGAGTCTGAGACATGTACACGGGTCACGATACGTATTAATTAATTCGAATATTATATATTAAATTATATATGAATTATTGGACTGTTAACTATGGATTATCGACTGTGGACTAATGACAATAGACAATTAAAATGAATTATAATATTGATTATAATATATGAAACTAAATAATTCTTCAAGTTTGCCACTTGATTTCATCTTAAACCTCATTTGTATCCTGACGATTACAATCTGCGTTCAAACCTTTCGTGATTCTTGAAAACACCTCAATCGGGAGGACGAATCAACCGCACTTCATCTACGGAAGAAAAGATTGATGCATATAGTTATACACCTGAAAATTCTCGGAACCTGTATAAATGTTTAACACGTATCTGTGCTAGCTCCATTGGCATGTTATTACCGAAAATAACATTTCAATACCTTTTCAAATTAGCAAATTTTGTCACAGCTCCAGCAAGTCAACTTTGACTTTTCGTTCGAAACGACCTTATTATCACCTTGATTTATATGTATGCTCTTTTATTGTTACCAGAGAACCTTTTATATTCCACCATATTACCATCAGTGTTTAATCATCTAAAAACACAATTCATTTGAAACCACCTCGGATTGACAACCGATGATTCAGATATGGCTGCATTAAATGCAGAGGAAACAGTAAAATTGTAGATGGCCTAAATGGCCAAGGGTTTGATGATAAAGAATGGAGTAATGGAAACACTCAATAGAAAATTTAGTACCGAAAAACGGATTATGCGAAACTATGAAGGAAGCCATGGATAAATCACAAAGAATAAGTTTGACTTCAAAGAATTCAAATGATTCAATGCCTGCTGAAGTCTTTAGTGAATATCTTGCTCCTTACTCTAAACCCTTACAGACAATAGTTTCTATCATCCTCTGATCTTAGATATTCCGAGATATTATCGTATCTTTCATTATAAATATCCTCCATATTTCTGGAGATATTTTTATAACTATTCTTATCTGAAATCATTAATCTCTTCGTGCTATCAGTATTACATCATAAAGAAACTGTTAGTTTCTATATTCTATAAACTTTCGAGCTTAAAATATGAATGTTATTGAAGTAATGTTGAGAACTGATGCATGAGTTAGTATAATATAATGACACTTGATCAACGTGATTATATTACATTAAGTCATGCTGAGTTTCTAAATGGAACATGATGATTCACAGATTATAACATCATCATGTGTCATGTTACACGACTATTACATTTTATCTGATATATAAACATATCAAGAACATATTTTCTTGGTAGTTCTATCTTTTCTCTTAAATTCTGGTAATTTAACCAATCAAGATCGTGCTATTACAATCTCTCTCTTAGAACATTAATCCTGTTCATTCGAACCTTCATACCTACAAATTCTGAATTATTATTCGTTTGACTTAAAGTTGGGAAGAGGAAATAAAAGAATGGAACTCCTGAATATAAAAGAAAATATAAAGCTCGACAACAACACATAAATTACAAATCGTGCATATCAAAATGTATTGCCACATTAAGACACAGGAGAATTAAAATTACTATAACCCCAAGGTAATAGTAAAAATAAATAAAATCCTCCGGTGGTAGATGAAAGAGAAGAATGACAGATATGAAAGTTAAGAGTATATCAAGGATCAGAACGGGATGGAGCATATTGACAAATGTTTTAAAGTATGAATTGAGGAGAAAGAATAGAAGATGAGAGATATAAAAAAAAAATAAGGAAAAGAAAGGGGGTGGATTTATAGTAAAATATCCGACAAAACAATCAAAACGGATAATCGCATTTAATGCGGATCTTAATTTCCTTAATTATCGAAGAATCAAATCTTATTATTAAGATCTTCCCCAAATCTCTTGAACTCCGGAAATTAACCTGTCTACGTCAAAAGATATGACGAATCTAAATCTACTCATTTCACTCTTTTGCGATAGCTTCACTTATACTCTTCGCGTAATCAAATTGTTTTATCTATATTACTCAATGATGATAAAACTCTATTTATCAACTCATATTCGTCATGAAATATTGTATTGTTAGCTATGACGACCTCACTCAAATTTCGGGACGAAATTTCTTTTAACGGGTAGGTACTGTGATGACCCGGAAATTTTCGACCAAATTTAAACTTAATCTTTATCTGATTTCGACACGATAAGCAAAGTCTGTAATATTAGGTCTCGGAAAAGTTTTAAACTATTTCATATATTCATTTTACCTTCGACTGCTCCCGACGATTCACGAACAACTACTTTGTAAATTGATATATATAATTTTATTTGAAATATTATTTGAAATGATATATGATTTATATTAATAATTACTTGTAAAATGTGTAAAATATATAAATAATAAATAAATGTTATCATATAAAATAATACTATAACATTAATGTAGTAAATGTAATTACGAGTTTAATTCTAAGTTGCTATATTATTATTATTATATTATTATTATCATTAATAAAACTTGTATTATTATAATTAATAATGTTAATAGTACCCTTAATGACATTAATATTTCTATTTAGTATTATTATTAAAAATCAGTGTTCGATGTATTAATACGTTCAATAGATAATGTAGAGATATAAAATTTGTTATATATTATAATTACTAATATCATTATTAATATCAATATTATTATTATCTTGATTATAATTAATATAACTATAATTATTATGTATTAATTCTTTATTTATTAATAACAATTATAAGGAAAAAAATCGTACATATAGAATTGGTAAATCAAGTTTGTTTCAAGTCATTTTCCAATCTGTACTGGTTGTCTGCTCAATGGAATCTAACAAACAAATTAGTCCAACCATTATGATTTTTTTTTTTATAATTCTCTTCCTATTCTAGCTTTGTCCGAGTATTAAAGAATCGACGTCCACATGTGTGATCAAAACCCCACTTGAAATTGATGGCTAACGATTTCTATCTAAATCAAAGATTCCCAATAATTCACTATTTTTTTTTTCAAACTATCCACTATCTATATTTATATGTATATACCCTTGAAAAGGAGAAAATAGATCTCCAAACCCACCACCGGTTCTAACATCGACCATCTATCTCCTTCATGAACAACCAACACAAACACACACCACATCCATATTCCCTCTCTTCCTCATTCTTTCTTCTTTGCACGACAACCAGCACCATTCATGCTGCTACTACACGATTGTTTTACTTCTATTTCTGGTTCAGTTCAACACAACGCCAATATCACTTTGAATTGTTGAAGGCATTTGTTACTATTGATGTACTTCCGTTGTAAACTTCAAATCCAACCCTAACCAAAACCCACTATTAATACTACTATGATGCCACTTATTGATTACTCTTGAACACTTCATTGTATGACCAACATGATGTTTGTTTGCTTCGGTCATCAAGTCTACCGAAAACCCAAGATCAAAATCATAACCACGACCACCTTCGAACCATGAACACCATCACCTTTAATCGGAGAATCACTCCACCACTTCCACCATTGACGGTCACCAACTCTCTCGCCATATCTCTTCTCTCTCTCTTAATTTTTAACCGAAACCCGTTTCATTTTCACTTCAGTTTTTGTCTCATACGTTGACGTTTACTACCATGATACACCACCTTAAACACCAATACAACCTGCCATATCAGTTGAGATTACACCACGGTAGTGCTGCTGCAGTTGCTACCATCTACCTATTTCACGTTTAAACCAAAAACCATGCAAACCTTCATCAACGTAACAATTATATTTAAATGGTTTGTGGACTGAATTATGGGATCCAAGTCGCTACTTTTTGTGTTTTCCTTTACTTATTGGCCGACAAACTTTAAGTAAAATAGCCACACTTGTATTCTTATTAAATTGAGACAATTGTTACAAAGTTTGTCTTGGGCCACCCTTTCTTTTTTTTTCTCTTTTATTTGTGCCGTGCTCCACGTTTTTTTTCTTCTTTCGAACCCCACCCTCGATCACTTCAATTCCTTTCTGATGCAATACGAATTCAGCAGCCATCGTATTTTTATTCTGGCTTAATTAGAGCTGTTATCGAAACCCTTATAAAGTGATGGGACTTGGGCCGTAACATGTAAACCACAATTTGGAACTTTGAAGTTATTGTATGGGCCGAAAATCTTGGCCTGCTAGTTGTGACCCAATCTCAGTTTTTCTGTTGGATTATGGTGATGAATAAACTACGGGTTATATATATTCGAACGGGTTTATAAAACAGAAAAAGTGCAACGGCCCAACGGTTAAGAGTCTTGTTGTAGTATCAAGTGGTCTCGGGTTCGATTCTAGGCCTAGACAGTTATTTTTATTTTAACTCCTTCAAAGGTAGTCTCACTTTCCATTATTATTATTATTATTATTATTATTATTATTATTATTATTATTATTATTATTATTATTATTATTATTATTATTATTATTATTATTATTATTATTATTATTATTATTATTATTATTAAAATGTGTGGTAGTTATGTTAAAAATAAATAATATGATTAATGATATATTCATTTTTTTCCCTATATATTACTAATTAATATCATTGTGTAACATTAGTATTATTAATATTAATTATTACTAATATTATTATTAACATTGATATAAGTATTAGTATTATTATGATTATGAATATTATAATTAGTGCTATTATGAAAATAAAACAAATTATTATTAGTGTTATTACCATTTTTAATGAACATAAGTAGTATTACTAATATTATCATCATTGTTATAAATATGATTATCATTATTAGTATTATCATCATTAATATTAATATTAAGATTATTACTATTATTACCACTAATATGAATATACGTATTATCATGAATATTACTATTATGTAACTACAAAAATCATTACTATAACCATCATTAACAGTAAAATAGTATTTTATAGTTATTATCATTAATATCATTATTAGTATTATCACTAATAGAAATATTAACATTATTACCTCTATTAGAAAACTTAAGTATTATAATTACTAGAATCTTACCATAGGTAATATTATTCTATTATTATTATAATTACTATTTTTTTAAACAAATGATATATATAAATATATATATATTTAATACATTTTACATAACAAAAATTTATATTTTTATATACAAAATGAAAGTAGGAAAACATATACTTATTATTAATATAAAAATGACATAACTAATAAATTCATACATATATATAATTGTTCGATTGCGAATATTTGTATTAATAAATATACAAATGATATAGGTTCGTGAATCCGAGGCCAACCCTACACTTGTTAAATGACGTCATATGTATTTTTACTACAAAATACATTAGGTGAGTTTCATTATTCCCTTTTTATATACATTTTGGGCTGAGAATACATGCAAATGCTTTATTAACTGTTTTACAATATTTATATGCGTGAGTTTCATTATTCCCTTTTTATATATTTTTGGGCTGAGAATACATGCGCAACTTTTATAATTGTTTTACGAAATTGACACAAGTAATCGAAATTACGTTCTATGGTTGAATGATCGAAACTGAATATGCCCCTTTTTATTAAGTCTGGTAATCTAAGAATTAGGGAACAGAAACCCTAATTGACGCGAACTCTAAAGATAGATCTATCGGGCCCAACAAGCCCCATCCAAAGTACCGGATGCTTTAGTACTTCGAAATTTATATCATGGCCGAAGGAGGATCCCGGAATGATGGGGATATTCTTATATGCATATTGTTAATGTCGGTTACCAGGTGTTCAATCCATATGAATGAATTTTATCTCTATGTATGGGATGTATATTGAAATATGAAATCTTGTGGTCTATTAAAATGATGGAAATGATTATTTATGTTAAACTAATGAACTCACCAACCTTTTGGTTGACACTTGAAAGCATGTTTATTCTCAGGTACGAAAGAAATCTTCCGCTGTACATTTACTCACTTTAAAGATATTACTTGGAGTCATTCATAACATATTTTAAAAGACGTTGCATTCGAGTCATCGAGTTCATCAAGATTATTATTAAGATAATTATAATTAGATATATTATGAAATGGTATACATATCGTCAATTTTCGATGTAAGGAAGTTGTCTTTTCAAAACGAATGAAATGTTTGTAAAATGTATCATATAGTGGTCAAGTACCTCTCGATGTAACCAACTATTGTGAATCATTTGTAATCAATGTGGACTTTGTCCGGATGGATTAGGACGGGTCCTTTCAAATCGTACGTGTGACACTCATCCGCACGTCTGAGAAACCTCAACCGTGCAGTTGACACCTCACTCGTACGTTTGGTCCTTGGCCAAATCTCTAATTACACAATAGTAGATCCATACGGTTGAGCACACGAGTGACATATGAATCGTACGAGTCACATCTCAACCGTACGATCCAACTAGCAAATATAACAGTTCAAGTAACCACTCACTCTTGCGGTTCACCATGCGGTTGACCGCCTCAACTGTACGAGTGAAAGCTCACTCGTGTGAGTGAAGGCTCACTTGTGCGAGTGATAAGAAACATCAATAGCAACATGTAAAGATATTTTTCAACCTATATTCATCATATATTCATTCATTCATAAGCCTATATCAAGAATTCAACCCATAATAACAGATTAACGCATGCACACTAGACACACACGCTAATACCTTTATTTATGACCCAAATACATTTTGATATAGCTTCTAAAGAGTTTACCATTTGAAAGGATTTTTCATTATGATTCGAACAATACTTGATTCATCAAAAACGGAGTTACGGTTTGAAAGTTATGACCAAAACAAGTTTCCAAAAAATCCGACCCTGTGCTCACTCGTGCGAGTGAGTCCTCACACGAGTGGTTAACCCCCAAAAGTGTGGTCACTCGTACGAGTGACCTGTCAAAAGTGTGGGTGCGGATGAACACCTACAGCTCGCTGTTTTCGGTTTTTTGACCTCAAAACATGATTTTTGCTCAATCTGATCATGAAACCTCATCAAAAACATAATATAACTATAGAACATATATCTAATAACAATTAACAAAGACAAACACAATTCATCAAGATTCAAGCATCAAAACTCACTTTTGCTCAAGAACACAAAAACTCAAATTACACAAGATTCAAGCAATGATTCAAGCATGCTAACCTGGTTTGATGATCACAAGGATGATATTAATCACTCCTTAAAGCCTCTTAATCCAATTATAGCTTAGATTCAATTAGGGTTTGTAAAGGTGTAAAAGTTAGGTACGGTGTTTGTTTAGGAAGATTTCTAAAATGAACTCACTATGCTGCCACTTACACTCTTAAGGGTTATTAAAACCCATACCCCACAACACACGGTTATTTATCAGTTATCTGAATTCTTTCGTACTTCATTAGGCGGCCCTAACGGAGTCTAAATTAAACAAACGAACCTGTTCTGTGACCCTTGTCACAAACTGGTCTTAACCAAATCATCAAATAATTATAAACATACAATTATTAAAATCACTTATTACGCCATACCCAAGGGTACCATGGTCATTTCAACTAGGCCCAAAACACGGATGTTACAAATCTGCCCTCCTTAAAAGAGATTCCGTCCTCGGAATCGGGTCAACTATGGTCAACAAACCCAAAATTGTTACTCAATCGCCAAAGCACACGATTAACTTTATCGATCTTATCCCCAAAACCGATATTATCCACCACAATTGCATAGGGAAACCGTTTTCTTGACGTCAATACACTTCCGATACAAAATAATTTCTCACAATTTTACTCGATCAACGTCCGTTAATCCACTTATGCCCACAAATTACACGATCAAGTCAAATAATCAGAGTCAAATTCATGTTTCTACGCCATTCTGTATCACAAATTTCACGATCTGTTATCCAATTCAACTCTTTATACAGTCCACTTTTCACAATTTTCCCAAGCTTAGGCAATAGAATTAGTCATCATACTAAAATCTATACCTATGTCCACGAAATTGTCTCTTAAGTCAACAGAACTTCACAGGTTATTCGTCTCATGTCCAGTCACATCACAATCCAATATAGCACAGGACGCCTAATTTTCCTTCAGCTTCCCAGAAATTCCGTATGATTTATCACAATATACTTCTGTTGGCCAGGCACAAGTATATTATCCTAAATCATACCTCCATTCTGAGTTGCTCGAAACGGAAAAATTCTACTTGTTTCATTCACTAACTTATGTCCAATCAATCTCCTCAATAAGCATCGGTAATCAATTTAACTACTTTATAACTAATCAATCACACCATCTGTCCAATCATGGTCATTTAAACACTGTCCATCAAATGTTCCAATATAATCTACCAACATCACCACACATTCAAAAAGCATAGGAATTATCTGGTCAATAAAGTTCACTACCGACATATCACTCATACTCATGTCACTATCTAACAACTTCCCATCGTCCAAGAGTTCACTGCATAAAGATACTCAACACATCTCTATCCAAGTCACGGTTTACAATCCCGAAAAGTCAACCTAAGGGTCACCCTTACCCCACAAAGCACACAATGGTCGCGACCAAACATCCAACACATAACTCAACAAAATAAATTTGACACTACAATCAAGATCTACCAATCTACACACACACACACACACACACACACACACACACACATATATATATATATATATATATATATATATATATATATATATACACACACACACAATCATATACATATATACAACTAAACAGTACGAGGATTTTGAAGCATACCTGTATTCACATCATATTTAAGATCTGCATCTGCAACCATCTGATAAGCTCTTGCTGTTGTCGTAGGTGGATTATTTCTTTTCTGCCCTACTGGAGAACCAGAAGATCCACCTACTCATCCCGTCTGCGCTCCTGGCCCCTCCCCAGAACCTGATCCTCTTACATACGGACACTGAGCTGACTTATGCCCCACTTGATGACATTTCCAACATACATTCTCTTGGAACGAACACATCCGAATCTTGTGCCCCACAATACCACATCTCAAACATCTTTTGGTTGAATCTGAATAAGGACCACTATAAGATGATCTACAACTATAACACCAAGAATTCTGACTTGATACTGTCCCACTCTGTTCTGACCCACTTTGCTGTTTCAACTTAACAAACTTCTTTGACCTAGTGTCCGAATAACTCATCACCTGATCTTGTTGTGGTACCACATAACCTACCATTCTATTTATTGTTGCTTTAACATCATCTTCTACCATTTTGGCCATAACAAACGCTTGTGATAGCGTCGTCGCCATCCTAACCATTGTTCTGTACTATGGTAAAATTATATTAACAAAATGTTGAATTCTGGCCTGTTCGTCTGGAACCCACTGCTGCACGAACCTTAATTTATCCATATGCTACTCAGTCACCTCATTTATCGTCATCTGATGAGTCATTTTCATTGCCAAAAATTCTGTCTTAAATCGATTGAGATCATAAGACGAACAATACTGTTCACAAACTTTACTATAAAATTGTTCCCAAGTAATCAGGTTCACTTGCTCTTTCGGTATACTAGAAATAACCGTATCCCACAAAACCATTGCCCTATTTTTCAACATACGACTATCATAAATAACCTGTAATTCTGGTTCGCACTGACAGGCTACAAAAACCTTTTCTATCTCTCTTAACCAGTTAAGGGTTACCGTTGGGTTAGAACTTCCTGAGTACTCTGGTGGATTACAATTCAGAAACTGTTTGAAGGTACATTTCTTCAGTTGTTGAAACGTCGGCATCTGATAAGGGCCCCACATATGATTTGGGAACTGTTGATTAAACTGAGGTGGCATCTGATACTGTTAAGGAAACTGATACTGAGGTGGTAACCATTGCTGTTGTTGGAAAGCACTTCCAGTTTACTGATACATATTTGACTGCACCGGATACCCACTAAACATCTAATTCGGTACACTACCACTTGGATTCACTATTACCTGACTTTGTTCTAATTCTCTTATTCGATCATTTGATTCCTTTAATCAACTTTCTAAATCTAGAATTTGTTCTTGCGAATTTTCTTCTGACACATGCCCGTCTTCATCTGGGACTCTGAATGTTTCGGGGGCTGACGAACCAGTTACGTTTCCTGTATTATCTGTCATATCTGCACTACCACAACATCTCACACAAACGCTTAGTGGAAAACAGGTTAGTACCTATCAACTAACGCATGTAATCCCTACATTCACTTAACCCGTCCCCTCAGATATGTTTGACACAACACAAGGTTTGGGAACATGACATTCAACACAATGTACAAGCGGCCAAACCTATGCTCAGATACCAAGTTGTAACACCCTAGATTTTTTATTATTTTTTTAAATCACAGCGGAAGACTTAATTTACATAAATACCCTTAGTTAATTACTTCATTACAAACTACCGGTGTTACATCAAACGACTATTTACATATTTATAAAAGTTAAGACATCAGAGTTCGTCTTGTCAAAAATATCTTCAAACAACCACTTCTATCCCGAAACCCGCTAACATCCAAAACCTGCAAGGGAGGAGGTGGGGTGGGGGGGGGGGGAGGGTTAGCACAAGGCTAAGTGAATGGAATCATCTAACAGATCTAGCATACAGTACCAACTTGTATAACTACAGTAGCTACAACAATCAATAACAGGCAACCGGAAACTAACAACTAATCATCTGGCAACTAAGAACTAACAACTATCAACTGGCAACTGGCATCTAGCAACTAGCAACTATGCTCCAACTAGAGGATCGGTGGTTTGTAGGGGCACACGACCACTAGCTGATCATTCTAGCATCTACCGATAGTCTTTACTACTGAATCCCCAGTATAGTCATCCACACGCAGGTGATACGTCGTTCAGCACTATACTCAACAAACAGTAGCCAACTAGACCCAACCACAACTAGGTTGACCTCTTTGAGCTGAACCTAACAACAATAGGTTCCAACAGGCAACTACAACTTGTGCACACAACCGTTAAGCAACTACCACTACGGGCAACTGTCACTACTACTAGCATGGCAATTCTACAGTGATCATCATTACAATATATCTATTAAGCATAACAACTATAATAGTATAACATAGTAGCTACAACTTGCTACTTTATACTACACCCGGAGATAATCTCACTCACCGATTACCAGCAACAGAAGGAACTCAGAATTCTAATCTTACTAAGCCTTCTCTTCGTCTTTATCACCTGAGAATAGACATAACACGGTCAGTAATCATGTCTTGATAACAACCCGATAACAAAACAACAACACTAATACCAACACTTAATCAATTTGACCTGTCAACTGTACGAGTGACACTCATCCGCACGTCTGAGAAACCTCAACCGTGCGGTTGACACCTCACTCGTACGTTTGGTCCTTGGCCAAATCTCTAATTACACAACAGTAGATCCATACGGTTGACCACATGAGTGACATATAATTCGTACGAGTCACATCTCAACCGTATAATCTAACTAGCAAATATAACAGTTCAAGTAACCACTCACTCGTGCGGTTCACCATGCGGTTGACCGCCTCAACCGTACGAGTGAAAGCTCACTCGTGCGAGTGAAGGCTCGCTTGTGCGAGTGATAAGAAACATCAATAGTAACATGTAAAGATATTTTTCAACCTATATTCATCATATATTCATTCATTCATAAGCCTATATCAAGAATTCAACCCATAATAACAGATTAACGCATGCACACTAGACACACACGCTAATACCTCTATTTATGACCTAAATACATTTTGATATAGCTTCTAAAGAGTTTACCATTGAAAATAATTTTTTATTACCATTCCAACGATACTTGATTCATCAAAAACGGAGTTACGGTTTGAAAGTTATGACCAAAACAAGTTTCCACAAATCTGACCCTGTGCTCACACGTGTGACTGAGGCCTCACTCGTGCGAGTGAGTCTTCACATGTGTGGTTGACCCTCAAAAGTGTGGTCACTCGTACGAGTGACCTGTCAAAAGTGTGGGTGCTGATGAACACCTACAACTCGCTGTTTTCGCGTTTTTTGACCCCAAAACATGATTTTTGCTCAATCTGATCATGAAACCACATCAAAAACATCATATAACAACTATAGAACATATATCTAACAACAATTAACACTAACAAAAATAATTCATCAAGATTCAAGCATCAAAACTCACTTTTGCTCAAGAACACAAAAACCCAAATTACACAAGATTCAAGCAATGATTTAAGCATGCTAACCTGGTTTGATGATCACAAGGATGATATTAATCACTCCTTAAAGCCTCTTGATCCAATTATAGCTTAGATTCAATTAGGGTTTGTGAAGGTGTAAAGGTTAGGTACGGTGTTTGTATAGGAAGAGTTCTAAAATGAACTCACTATGCTGCCACTTACACTCTTAAGGGTTATTAAAACCCATACCCCATAACACACGGGTACCTATCAGTTATTTGAATTCTTTCGTACTTCATTAGGCGGCCCTAACGGAGTCCAAATTAAACAAACGAACCTGTTCTGTGACCCTTGTCACAAACTGGTCTTAACCAAATCATTAAATAATTATAAACATACAATTATTAAAATCACTTATTATGCCATACCCAAGGGTACCATGGTCATTTTAACTAGGCCCAAAACGTGGATGTTGCATATCATGTCCGATGAGAGTCCCGGAATGATGGGGATATTGTAGATGCATTTTGTTAATGTCGGTTACCAGGTGTTCACCATATGAATGATTTTTTTACATAGGTTATGTATATTATGTTTTATACACGGGTTACGTGTGCGGTTAAATATTTGAAATCTTGTGGTTTATTAAAATTATAGATATGATTGATTATGTTAAACTAATGAACTCACCAACCTTTTGGTTGACACTTTTAAGCATATTTATTCTCAGGTATGAAAGAAATCTTCCGCTGTGCATTTGCTCACTTTAAAGATATTACTTGGAGTCATTCATGGCATATTTCAAAAGTCGTTGCATTCAAATCATTTGAGTCCAAAAAGATTGTTAATAGATGAACGAAAGATTAGTCAATTATATTTGAGAAACATGATAATATCATTAGTATGCATATTTGTAAACTTTCGTTGAAATGAAAGTTTGTCTTTTAAAAAGAATGTGATGTTTGTAAAATGTATCATATAGAGGTCAGTACCTCGCAATGTAATCAACTATTGTGAATCGTTTTTAATCGATATGAACGGGTCCTTTTAGTTGGTATCAGAGCGGCGGTCTTAGCAAACAGGTCTTGCATTAGTGTGTTTAACTGATAGTTGTTAAGATGCATTAGTGAGTCTGGACTTTGACCGTGTCTGCATGTCAAAAGTTTTGCTTATCATGTCATGTCGGAAATTACCTGCTTATCATTCATAGTCTAGACACGTCCTACTGAATTTATTGCATAGATAGTGTATAGATAAATTCATATCTTAGCGTATCTGTTATTATAAACTTTGCCTGACAGCTTCCGAAAGTTCCTCCGTAATCTACGGGATTTTCTGTACTATATATAGGTATTCTATGTAATTGGAATATAATCCAATATCCGAAAATCATTTCATATCGAAAAATCCTTTATCTAACCGTGTAAGATGAATTATGCAACCAGTTCAAGTTCCTCGGATTCCGATATAGAATTCCACTCGAGCTCCGAAAGTAGTGTAACCGGAATGGATCAACCAATCAGCCATCATCAATTTTAGATGAATTGGGGATGGGTCCGTAGCCTACTTAATCATTGGAGACAAGAAGAAGGTGATCCCTTTCATCCACCACATTTCCCTCTTGGCGAAGAACATGAAGCACTTACCGGCGAACCTGTCCCAAACACCATTTTCTCTCTCATTTCTAGAGTATCTCATCACGATTATATACTATCTCAAATTCTAACTCTTATTCACCCGCTCATCCGAACCTCCAATCATCCCGATGTAATAGAAGAAGTCAATGAGCTTCGCGCTCGAGTAGTGGTTTTGGAGAATATGGTGCAAAGATTACAAGCACCAGCAACAACACCAGTACCACCAACAACATCCACATCCCAAGCCTTAATACCAAAAGCACCAGCAGCATCACTGGCATCAACAGTACCATTACCACCACCAACAACAACATCCGCATTCCACACCTCAACATCAGAATCTGTACCTCGAGCATCAGCGTCATACGCACCGTAGATACCAAGGAGTACCAGCAATAATAAACGATGAAGTATTGATTCATAACTTCATCAAAGAAATATTCTGCAGAGAATATGTAGTTTCTAAAAGTTTTAGAGATTATTTATTCTAGTTCTAATTGTAAACCAGTTGAGTGGATGAATCGAAATGATGAAATGAAACCCTGACAGGAATGGTGCGCGATTTACAATCTAGACTTGTTATACAAACAGCACCAACAGTACCATCAGCATCGTCAGCACCAGCAGCACCTATAACATCACAAGCTCCGTCAGTTCCATAATCACCGCGGACATCATCACGAATCAACAACAAGTATGTCATATCAACGAGTTATGAAGTATTAACTCATTTCCACTGAAGAATTTATATGTATATCTTATATATATAAATTTTGAAACCATAATAAATCTTTTCATACTAAGCTATTACGTGTGAATCTTAAATGGTAGGTACTATTCGGTTAATTCATGTTACTGATACGCTATGATGTACAACCTTCGTTAACGACTTAACAATTGTTAACTATAATCTCTACTTCAACTCAATAAATTCCATTTCTTAATAAACTAAGTGTACTGTTCAAATACATGTTTGATATTACACTTTCATTTTCGATATACTCGAAAATTTCTAGAAATCATCATTAGTGTCTTGTGAAGTTCACAAGAATTCCACAAACACCAACATCATTCACCGAGGAAATATCAATAGATATGAATAATGAAGTATTGATTCATAATTTCATTTACGTTGAAGAAATAATCTGCAAAAATTATGTAATATCTAAAGTTTTAGTGATTATTCATTTCTAGTTCCAACCGAAAATCAAATGAGTTTAATATTATATTAACTCATTAAATCTATGTTACATCTGTAGAAAATATACATATATATATTTTCATCAAGACTGTAATAAAAATTCTCTTGTACAAAGTATTACTTGTGAAATTTTAACGGGTAGGTAATACCCTAGGAATGTTAAAGTTTACAATCAATATGTTACACTGTACATTCTTCAATTCTAATTCAATAATCATTAACTATACTCACTACTCTTACAACGGTGTACATTCTTTCCTAAAAATCAGAACAACCATTTTCATACAAATCCAATTACATATTCTGATTTTTGACAGATCAGAATCCAAATCAATATTTAATAGAAGACATCACTCTTAGATTCCTAAATCTTTCAAACCATACTTTGAATTCAAAAACTGTGCTAGGACGTCATCTTTATTCACAAAAACTAATAAAGATATTTGTATCATTTAAGATTCACGACGATTTCATCATACGGAAATTGACGATGACAACCTGCGTTCAAACGCTTCAAAATTTCCGAAGACACCTCGACTAATGAACAATCAATAAGGTGAACCAACCACACGTTATCAAAGGAAGGAAAGATTTATGCATCTGGAGGACACTCGGAACCCAAGTAAAAGTTAACATGTATTTGTGTTAGATCCTTGGCATTACTATTATTCAAAATAACTTTGCAATTCCTTTTAAAGTAGCCAGTTTTATCACAACCCCAGCAAGACAACTTCGACTTTTCATCCGGAGTAGCTTGATATATAAGTTTCCCTTTTCATCATTGTTGCCGGGGAACCTTTTATATTCCACCATATTATCAGCAGATGTACCAGCAACTTCGTTACTCTTTGGCTTAAGTCTCTCCGAAAAATCACTATAATTATTCATTGAAACCCTATCATGTGCTCATATGTATCTTGTGACGATAATTGCCATACCAAATACCAGAAAGCATCAATCATTATTCTCGAATTTTGCAGCGTTTCCACGATAACAGTTATATGTATACATATAAAGTCTACCTCTGGAACTTACGTACTTCAATTCTGAAATTTTAAAAAGGCACTCCAGTCTACAAATCAATTCTCTGAGTTTTGAAAAAGGTGATGAAGCAGCAAAGACTGTAGACAGCCTTAACAGTCAAAAGTTTGATGATAAAGAATAGTATGTTGGAAAAGCTCAAAAGAAAATTTGGTACTGAAAAACGGATTTAGCAAACTATGAAGGAGGCTATGGACAAATCACAAAGATTAAATCTACCTCCAAAGAATCCAAATGATTCAGCATCTGCTGAAGTCTTTAGCGAATACCTTGCTCCTTACTCTAAACTCTTGAGGACAAATTTCTTCATCATCATTTAATTTTAGATATTTAAAAATTCTAAGATATCATCGTATCCTTTATCATAAATATCCTCGATATTTCTGAAGATATCTTTATGACTATTCTTATCAGAAATTAACTACCTCTTAGCGCTATCTGTGTTACATCATAAAGGAAACTGTTTTAGTTTCTAAATTCTGAAAAATTCGAATTTAAAATATGAATGTTTTTGAAGTAGTGTTGGGAATTGAAGCATGAGTTAGTATAATATAATGACACTTGATCAACGTGATTATATTACAGTAAGTCATGCTGAGTTTCTAATGAAACATGATGATTCACAGACTATAACGTCATCATGTGCCATGTTACACGACTCTTACATTCTACTTAATCTCTAGAAATATTAAGAACATATTTTCTTGATAATTCTATCTTTACGAGTGACTTCTGGTAATTTAACCAATCAAGATCGTGCTATTACAATTTCTTTCTTAGAACATTAGTCATGATCATTCAAAACTTCATACCTACGAATTCTGGACCATTACTCGCTTTACTTAAAGTCAAGAAGAGGAAACAGAAGCATGGAACTCCGAAATATAAGCGAAAATATAAGCACGACAACAACACAGAGATTACAAACCATGTATATCAATGCGTATATCAATATAAAGACACGGGAGAACTAAAAACACTAGGAACCCAAGAGCATAATAGAAGTAAATAGATTCCTCTGGTGGTAGACGAAAAAGAAGAATGACAGAGGTGATAGTCAAGAATATATCCAGAATTAGAACTGGATGGAGCATATTGCCGAATGTTTTGGAAGTATGAATTAAAGAAGAAAGTATAGAAGATGGGAGATGTGAAAATAGGGAAATGAAGGAGGTGGATTTATATTAAAATATCAGACAGAGAAATTGAGACAGATTATCACATTAAATCGAAGAGGATAATAATTTCCTTAATTACCGAAGAATCAAATCTTATATAGATCATGAAGATTTTCTTTAATCCGGAGATCAACCATGATGAAGTCAAAAGATAAGATGAATCCCTATTTTCTCATTTCACTCTTTTGTGATAACTTCACTCGTACTCTTCACAAAAATTAAATTGTTTTATCCATATTATTCACTGATGATAAAACTCTAAATTTCCAATTCGTATGAGTCATGAAAACATACTTATTGTCAGCCATGACGTTCCCAATCAAATTTCGGGACGAAATTTCTTTAACGGGTAGGTACTGTGATGACCCAGAAATTTCCGACCAAATTTAAACTTAATCTTTATATGATTTCAACACGATAAGCAAAGTCTGTAAAGTTGAATCTCAAAATTTTTGAACTACTTTTATATAATCAATTACCCTTTGACTGTGCTCTGAAAGGACCCGTTCATATCGATCATAAACGATTCACAATAGTTGATTACATCGCGAGGTATTTGACCTCTATATGATACATTTTACAAACATTGCATTCGTTTTTAAAAGACAAACTTTTATTTCATTGAAAGTTGACGGCATGCATACCATTTCATAATATATCCAACTATAATTGACTTAATAATAATCTTGATGAACTCAACGACTCGAATGCAACGTCTTTTGAAATATGCCATGAACGACTCCATGTAATATCTTTAAAATGAGAAAATGCACAGCGGAAGATTTCTGTAATACCTGAGAATAAACATGCTTTAAAGTGTCAACCAAAAGGTTGGTAAGTTCATAGGTTTATCATAAATAATAAAATTCATCATTTTGATAGACCACAAGATTTAAATGTGCATGGTACAAATGGGCCCAAATCCTATACCCACCTGTAATGTACATGCGATATCTTTTAAATACAGTACACCTTTCTCGTGTACGCAACCATTTTTCATAAATCTTAGTAACCGTACACATATCTCATGTACAAAAATATCATACACATAACCTGTGTATAAAAATCATTCTCTCGATACATAACATTCACTTTGCTTTCATTGCTTGGCTTGGTAACCGACCTTAACATATAATGCGCATCAATAATATCCCCAAAAACAGAACATCTCGTCTGTATAATATATAAACTTCGAACTACTAAACACCACGCCCACTAGCTCTTCCGTCTAGTGAATATTCTGGGTGAGGATGTTAAACCCGGTAGCTACCTTTAGGATTCGCGTGAATTAGGGTCATACCCGTTTTCTAATTCTTAGGTTACCAAGCAATAATAATCAAGGGGAAATATTCACAACAATTAGTGGCAATTATAACGTCTAATTAATTCAATCATAATCCACAGAACTTCTGTCTGCATAATAATTCATTCGAGAAATGTTTTACTTGTGTCATATCGCGTCAAACATTTATAAAAGCATTTCATGTATTCTCAGTTCAAAATATATTTCAGAAGCATTTAAGTAAACAATTATAAAAACAGCGCATGTATTCTCAGTTCCAAAAATGTAAAGAGTAAAAGGGAGCAAATGAACTCACGATACAATATTTTGTAGTAAAAATATTCATACAACGATACTGAACAGTGCAGGATTAGCCTCAGATTCACGAACCTATATCACTCACATATATATTAACACACATAATCGTAATCGAATAAATATATATATTATTATTAGTGATATAATTTTTATATTATTAACTTATATATTTTTCATTATTTAATTAAATGTATTCATTCTGTATATAAAAGTATTAATATAGTTAAGTTATGTATGTTAACTTATATTTTCATATATATCATTCGTTTGTTGAAACTAGTAATTGTAATAATATTGAAATAATATTTTAAATGGTAAAAATGATAATATTGATAATACTTAATATTACTAATAAAAATAATAATGTTAATAATCTTATTAGTGATAAATATAATGATGTTAATAATAAATAACTATAAAATATTATTTTTACTGTAAATGATAGTTTTAATAATAAATTTTATAATAATGATAATAATAGTAGTTTTTAATAAAATGAAAAAATTTAGTATTGATGATAATGAAAAATAATCATTTTGATAATAATACTTAATACTTAATAATAATAATAATTTTAACAATTTTATTACTAATAATAATATTAACAATAATACCTATGTTTATAATAATAATTTCAATATTTTTAAAATGATACTAATACTACTATTAATGAAAATAATAATAAATCTTATTTTCTTCATAATAATAATCATAATCATAATAATTATCATAATACTAAAATGATAACATTAATAATAATAATAATATTAATAATACTTATAATAATTAATGATAATAACAATAATAATAATATTTAAGGATGATACTAAAATGATAATAATATTCATGATACACATATTAATACCAATGATAACAATAATTATAATATTTATAAATGTAAGTATGATAATAATAATTATAATTATAATACTAATAATAACAATAATAATAATAACAATAATAATAATAATAATAATAATAATAATAATAATAATAATAATAATAATAATAATAATAATAATAATAATAATAATAATAACAACAACAACAACAATAATAATAATAATAATTATAATAACAATAATGATAATAATAATAACAATAATAATAATAATGATTTTGATATAGAAACTACCTTCTAAATCTTTTCACAAAAAGATGCCCCGAACCGGGCTCGAACCCGCAACCTCCCGCTACCCCAAAACGTTCCCAAACCATCACACCAATTCTGTTTTTCGGATTTATAACGAATGCCAATTTTATTAAACCCGTAATTTCTGTTTTTCCTTCTTCATCTTCTCCAATACTCCAATCGATCATAGACCATCATCATCATAACCATAAATTAATTGTTGGACTTGGGGTAGTAAAATAGGAATAGATACGACTGGTTATGGGTGAATTGTATTAACAGAAGAAGAAAAAAAAATGTAAACAGCAGCTGCAGTAACTTCACGATGATGATGATGAACTTGAACATTGAATTTAAATTCTGGTCACTTTTAGCTTACGATTTCTACATGAAAAAGGTTCTAAATTGATCCTAGAAACTTTCTGAACTATCAATTTAACCAAAATCTTTAAAACAATCTCAAATTTTACAAAGAATTATTTGTTTAACTTTTTAATTTACAACTTTGACTCTTAAATTCAAAGTAAATTCGAAGAATTGAAGTGTGAAACATTCCAGATAGTTTGAGTAGAAAATTCCTAGCAACTCTACATTTACAGATTTTGAAATACAATTCAAATTCGAGCTCTTGTTAATTTGAGTTCAAGAACAGAGGTTTTGAGCTCGTTTCTTAAAATTTTTGTTCAATTCAATCGAGTAAAAGCTTAACAGAATCTATGATTGATAATGGTAGTAATGTAATGAATGAATGAACCAGTAACATAGAGAAATCCTTTGTTTTATAGCCAATTAACCTCGACAAGAAGAATAATCAGGTACAAAAAAAATATAAAAAAAATATAAAAAGCTGAAGAGATTAGTTAACAGATTTTGGCTGTTAATGTGATTTCAAAGTCGTGATTTGTACTAGAGAATAAATTATCTACAGCTTGATAATGATTTGAAATAGAATACGTATTTATTTGTGTATAATTTTTGTATATAACCGTATATATATATATATATATATATATATATATATATATATATATATATATATATATATATATATATATATATATATATATATATCTAATTTTCTATATCTGTCCATAAATTTTTATAATTAATATATTAATACTATTACTAATAATACCTATAATAACATTATTTATACAAAGACTAGTAATAATTTATGATAAATAATAACATGATAATTGATAATTTTAGTAATTTAGTTAATACCAATGATAATAATAATCTTATTAATGATACTAACAATATTACTAGTTATAATAATATTAATATTATTAATGATAATAATAATATTAATAATAATAATATAACAATTTATACATATCAGATTCTATATATATGTTTTATATTAGAAATAATAATATTACTAATACAAATATTGATATTAATATTAACAATAATAATAATAATAAAAGTAATGATAATAATATTAATATATCAATTATATTCAAAATTGTAATTTATTATAATACCATTTATTATTTATGTAATATTATATTATATGATGACATTTACTTAATATTTAATATTTATATATTTTATATATATTTAACAGAAATCATAGATTTATAATAACATAAACATATTTATATATTAACAGTACTTAATTATTCTAAATTGTTATTTTACATTTTATATTCCAATTATTTAAAGTATACTTTATTAAATCAACATATTATATATTCTTATATTTATATAATATATACATAATTATTTACAAATAATTGTCCGTGAATCGTCGGGAATAGTCACAAGGTAAAATGAAATCATAAAAATAGTTCAAAATTTTTGAGACTCAACTTTACAGACTTTGCTTATCTTGTCGAAATCATATAAAGATTAAGTTTAAATTTGGTCGGAAATTTCTGAGTTGTCACATGCTCGATGATTCACGAAAATTTATGTATATAGATATGTATATACAATATATAGTTATATTAATTAACAAAGTATTAGATGTATAATACTTTACATGAACGTATTTGTTTCAATATATTTATTGACGGAATTAAAAGATAATATCAAATAATTGAATTATCAAGATTCCTTGTGATATGATTACGGGTCTCTGTTGAGAGGTCCACTATGATTTAAGAAATCTGTCATTTTTATCAATATTTGGAAAATGATAAAGTGATTTACAAGTAAGAACAAATGTGTCAATTAACGTGAACTAGACAAGGTTAGTGGAGATTCCTGTTTGATTTCTAATTCATGCTTTACATCATTTTCCTCGTGACTTTGATAAGATAACTATTTTAGCTTTCAATTTAATTAATGAGAAAGTAAGAACGTAGGATGTAAATAACTTAGATGTTGGGTACCGACAAGTTAAGTAAATCGACATTTTACATTAAGATGATTTCATACGTTTATTTAACCTTTGGACTTTATCCCACGCTTCACCAACAAACTGAAATTTAAAAACTTGAAACCTACTATGAGTATATATAATTTTTTTTTCTAAAACGTTTTATGATATAACAATTTTCATTATTTTAACCTTTTAACAAAATAATTCTTAAATATATTTAGTTTGGAAAACAAAATTATCATATTTATTTAATTTTGTTTCAAATGTACAAAAACGTTTTCATAACTTTATTATTAAAACGTTTTATAAGATAATTTGCTTATGAATTTTGAAGAACTTGATTAGAGCTTTTTATTAAAATTACAAATATATATATATATAGATTTAAAAACGTAAATGTAATATGACATAATATTTTCTATTACTTAAACCATTATAAACGAACTTTAAAATATAATTACTTTTGAAAAACTAAAATATTATATTATTAAATACACGTCATGAAACGTAAAGTGCTAGTTTTCTAAGCGTACGAAACGTCGTTCAAAAAACTGGAACCGGGACATTAGTTGAGTGACAACGTACGAGTCATCGGGACAAAAGTTAAGAGTTAACTATGCTCGAGAATATAATATAATATATATATATAATTATATAAATATAAAATATATATATATATATATATATATATATATATATATATATATATATATATATATATATATATATATATATATATATATATATATATATATATATATATATAATAAATAAAACTGTCGGCAGCCTCAAATAATTGGACATCGAGCTGGAGGGAGGCCCTTCGCGATCGCGGGCCAGATACCCACACACATTCCGTGATCACGGAGCTGTTGGGTCCAGGTCAGGGCTATAAAGCTCAAAGTTTCGGCCGAATCCATTCCATCTTCTATCTTTCAATCTCTCTCGTGTATATATATATATATATATATATATATATATATATATATATATATATATATTAATATTATTATTATTATTATTATTATTATGATTAATTATATTATTATTATTAGTAGTATTAGAATTATTATTAGAATTATTATTAGTATTATTATTACATAAAATACTACGACAAAGTTTTGCTCGCGTATTTTCAAAACGGGTGTTCAAATGGATTAGAGCTAAGGAAATTATGAGTTATAGTTTTGGAGTTATGGGTTAGCTAAGGAGGTTATGGGTACAATGAGGATAGCGGGTCAATGGCAATGAGATTAGAATGGTATAACTCTCGTCACTTTTATTATTATTATTATTATTATTATTATTATTATTATTATTATTACTATTATATTTACTATTATTATTATTATTATTATTATTATTATTATTATTATTATTATTATTATTATTATTATTATTATTATTATTATTATTATTATTATTATTATTATTATTATTATTATTATTATTATTATTACTATTGTTGCTATTATTATCATTATTATTATTACTATCTAATAATTATTATTATTATTAACATTATCATTAATTTTAGTATTATTATTAAAATGATTATTATAATTATTATCATTGATATTATTACTAAAATTATCATTTTTAATATAAATATCATTATTATCATTATTATTGATGTTAGTAAATAATATTATTATTAAAATAATTTATATATACTAATTTTAAAATTATTATTATCGTTAATTATAAAAAGTATCGTTATTATTAATATTATCATTTTTAGGATTATTATTATTATTATTATTATTATTATTATTATCATTAAAATATTATTATTATTAATTATCGTTTAAAATTTATTATTGTTATTAAAAACTATCATTTTTACTAAAAATTATTATTATTATTAAAAATTATCATGTTTGATAGAAAACATCATTATAAATCTTAAAACTATTATTTTTGTTAAAATTATCATTTTTATCATTTTCAGTAAAAATTATCATTTTATTAATATTATTAGTATTATTAATAATAACATTATTATTATCATTATTACTATCATTAACATAATTATTACTTTTAATAACATTATTGTTATTGTCATTATCATTAATATTATTATATTAGTAGCACTACGAATGATTATTATTTATTATCAAAATTATTATTATTAGTGAATATAATTATTGTTATTATTATTATTAAAATAATAATATTATTATGATTATACAACTCTTATTCATTATTATTATTATTATTATTATTATTATTATTATTATTATTATTATTTTTATCAAATTAATACTTGATACAAAGATATATTTATTACATGTAATACAATTATACTAATAATACATATCACTATAGTTTTATTATTAAAATGATATTAAGTAAACTATATAAATTATATTACTTGATATATAAAAATATATTTTATTATATATAAATTTTAACATAAATTTTTATTATTATTAATATATTATAATGAATGGTAAATATTAACTACTTAAAATATATATATAGAATTATTATAAACTATTTAATATCACATATAACTTATTAAAATAATATGTATATTACAAATAATAATATATGAACGTATTTATTTAATATTATTGATCTTAATACATAAACTTGATATAGGTTCGTGAATCCGAGGTCAACCCTGCATTGTTCAGTTTCGTCGTATGAATATTTTTGCTACAAAATATTGTATTGTGAGTTTCATTTGCTCCCTTTTTAAATGCTTTTGCAATATATATTTTTGGGACTGAGAATACATGCGCTGATTTTATAACTGTTTTACGAAATAGACACAAGTAATTGAAACTACATTCTATGGCTGGATTATTATACCGGATATCACCCTTTTTAGTCTGGTAATCTAAGAATTAGGGAATAGAAACCCTAATTGACGCGAATCCTAAAGATAGATCTATTGGGCCTAACAAACCCCGTCCGGGTTACGGATGCTTTAGTACTTCGATTTTATCATGTCCGATGAGCGTCCCGGAATGATGGGGATATTCTAGATGCATTTTGTTAATGTCGGTTGCCAGGTGTTCACCATATGAATGATTTCTATACACATGTTATGTGTATTATGTTTTGTACACGGGTTACGTATGCGGTTAAATATTTGAAATCTTGTGGTCTATTAAAATTATGGATATGATTGATTATGTTAAACTAATGAACTCACCAACCTTTTGGTTAACACATTTAAGCATGTTTATTCTCAGGTATGAAAGAAATCTTCCGTTGTGCATTTGCTCACTTTAAAGATATTACTTGGAGTCATTCATGGCATATTTCAAAAGACGTTGCATTCAAATCATTTGAGTCCAAAAAGATTGTTAATAGATGAATGGCAGATTAGTCAATTATATTTGGGAAACATGATAATATCATTGGTATGCATATTTGTAAACTTTCGTTGAAATGAAAGTTTGTCTTTTAAAAAGAATGCGATGTTTGTAAAATGTATCATATAGAGGTCAGTACCTCGGAATGTAATCAACTATTGTGAATCGTTTATAATCGATATGAGCGGGTCCTTTCAATATATCCCTACTAGCCGTAAATCTTTACACGTTTAGTGACATTTTGGTTTAATGGTTCGATTATTTTGTGACACTTTTTGATATCTCTCAATTCATAACTCTATATTTGTTTCTATTTTAAAATTTCATACTGAATGAAAAGATATTTGACTATAGTTTTTTTTCAATAATAATTCATGGCCACAAAACACATTTTTGAGCACATTAGGTTGGCCACATAATTGGGCCAAATTATGTGGCACGCATGCTAAAAAACTTCGATTGAAAATTGGACCCACTTTCGCACGATGAATATATAATGACGTTAAGAGAAAGCCTTCCTGAAGGCTTGCTTTCATTCGAAATAGTTTTGACACCAAAAAAGTCATTTTGCTATTTTTAAAGGTGAATTTTGAACTTTCAGATTTTACGATAATTATTACCTTTGCATTTGAACTCTTATGCATATTTAAATACCATTTTGATACTTGTTTTTTATGTAACACTTTATTTAGGTTCTTGAGAATATTTCTAGGGTTAATATATCCCCACTAGCTAGCCACAAATCCTTACACGTTTAGTGACATCTTGGTTTAATGGTTCGATTATTTTGTGACACTTTTTGATGTCTCTTTAATTCATAACTCTATAATTGTTTCTATTTTAAAATTTCATATTGAATGAAAATATATTTGACTATAGTATCGTTTCGATAATAATTCATGGCCGCAAAATACATTTTTGAGCACATTACGTTAACCACATAATTAAGCCAAATTATGTGGCAAGCATGCTAAAAAACATCGGTTGAAAATTGAATCCACTTTCGCACGATGAATAGATAACGACATTATGAGAAAGACTTCCTGAAGGCTTGCTTCCATTTAAAATAGTTTTGACGCTGAAAAAGTCATTTTGCCATTTCTAAAGGTGAATTTTGAACTTTCAGATTTTACGATAATTATTACCTTTGCATTTGAACTCGTATGCATATTTAAATATTATTTTAATACTTGTTTTTTATGTAACACTTTATTTCGGTACATTAAGAATATTTTTAGGGTTAATATATCCCCACTAGCCACAAATCTTTACACGTTTAGTGACATTCTGGTATAATGGTTCGATTATTTTTTGACACTTTTTGATAACTCTCAATTCATAACTCTATATTTGTTTCTAGTTTAAAATTTCATACTGAATGAAAATATATTTGACTATAGTTCCGTTTCAATAATAATTCATGGCCACAAAACACATTTTTGAGCACATTCCGATGGCCACATAATTGGGCCAAATTATATGTCAAGCATATTAAAAAACTTTATTTGGAAATCGGACCCACTTTCGCACAATTAATATATAACGACGTTATGAGAAAGACTTCCTGAAGGCTTGCTTCCATTCGAAATAGTTTTGACGATGAAAAAGTCATTTTGCTATTTCTAAAGGTGAATTTTGAACTTTCAGATTTTACGATAATTATTACCTTTGCATTTGAACTCTTATGCATATTTAAATACCATTTTGATACTTGTTTTTTATGTAGCACTTTATTTAGATTTATTGAGAATATTTTTGGGGTTAATATATCCCCACTAGCCACAAATCCTTACACGTTTAGTGACATCTTGGTTTAATGGTTCGATTATTTTGTGACACTTTTTGATATCTCTCAATTCATAATTCTATAATTGTTTCTATTTTAAAATTTCATATTGAATGAAAATATATTTGACTATAGTATTGTTTCGATAATAATTCATGGACGCAAAACACATTTTTAAGCACATTACGTTTTAAATGTCCCGTTCTTATTGATTAAAAACGTTCCATATTAATTGATTTCATTGCGAGGTTTTGACCTCTATATGAGACGTTTTTTCAAAGACTGCATTCATTTTAAAACAAACCATAACCTTTATTTCATCAATAAAGGTTTAAAAAGCTTTACGTAGATTATCAAATAATGATAATCTAAAATATCCTGTTTACACACGACTATTACATAATGGTTTATAATACAAATATGTTACAACGAAATAAGTTTCTTGAATGCAGTTTTTACACAATATCATACAAGCATGGACTCCAAATCTTGTCCTTATTTAAGTATGCGACAGCGGAAGCTCTTAATAATCACCTGAGAATAAACATGCTTAAAACGTCAACAAAAATGTTGGTGAGTTATAGGTTTAACCTATATATATCAAATCGTAACAATAGACCACAAGATTTCATATTTCAATATACATCCCATACATAGAGATAAAAATCCTTCATATGGTGAACACCTGGTAATCGACATTAACAAGATGCATATATAAGAATATCCCCATCATTCCGGGACACCCTTCGGATATGATATAAATTTCGAAGTACTAAAGCATCTGGTACTTTGGATGGGGTTTGTTAGGCCCAATAGATCTATCTTTAGGATTCGCGTCAATTAGGGTGTCTGTTCCCTAATTCTTAGATTACCAGACTTAATAAAAAGGGGCATATTCGATTTTGATAATTCAACCATAGAATGTAGTTTCACGTACTTGTGTCTATTTTGTAAATCATTTATAAAACCTGCATGTATTCTCATCCCAAAAATATTAGATTTTAAAAGTGGGACTATAACTCACTTTCACAGATTTTTACTTCGTCGGGAAGTAAGACTTGGCCACTGGTCGATTCACGAACCTATAACAAATATGTACATATATATCAAAGTATGTTCAAAATATATTTACAACACTTTTAATACATTTTGATGTTTTAAGTTTATTAAGTCAGCTGTCCTCGTTAGTAACCTACAACTAGTTGTCCAAAGTTAGATGTACAGAAAAAAATTGATATATATTATCTTGAATCAATTCACGACCTAGTGTATACACGTCTCAGGCTAGATCACAACTCAAAGTATATATATTTTTGAAATCAACCTCAACCCTGTATAGCTAACTCCAACATTACTGCATATAGAGTGTCTATGGTTGTTCCAAATAATATATATACATGGGTCGATATGATATGTCAAAACATTTGCATACGTGTCTATGGTATCCCAAGATTACATAATATATTAGAATACATGTATAATACAATATAAGTTAGCTAGGATATGATTTGTATAGAATTGTTAATATTTTCCGTAGCTACAAAAATAAAAAATATCCAATCTTGTTTTACCCATAACTTCTTCATTTTAAATCCGTTTTGAGTGAATCAAATTGCTATGGTCTCATATTGAATTCTATTTTATGAATATAAACAGAAAAAGTATAGGTTTATAGTCGAAATTATAAGTTACAAGTCGTTTTTGTAAGAGGTAGTCATTTCAGTCGAAAGAACGACGTCTTGATGACCATTTTGAAAAACATACTTTCACTTTGAGTTTAACCATGATTTTTGGATATAGTTTCATGTTCATAAAAAAAATCATTTTCCCAGAAGAACAACTAGTTTATCATAGTTTTTAATTATCAAACCCAAAACAGCTCGCGGTGTTACTACGACGGCGTATGTCCAGTTTTACGGTGTTTTTCGTGTTTCCAGGTTTTAAATCATTAAGTTAGCATATCATATAGATATAGAACATGTGTTTAGTTGATTTTAAAAGTCAAGTTAGAAGGATTAACTTTTGTTTGCGAACAAGTTTAGAATTAACTAAACTATGTTAACCCAATGTTTATAATATCAAATGAGATTTTAAATTATTATATTATCATGATATTATGATGTACGAATATCTCTTAATATGATATATATACATTAAATGTCGTTACAACGATAATCATTACATATATGTCTCGTTTCAAAATCATTAAGTTAGTAGTCTTGTTTTTACATATGTAGTTCATTGTTAATATACTTAATGATATGTTTACTTATCATAATATCATGTTAACTATATATATAACCATATATATGTCATCATATAATTTTTACAAGTTTTAACGTTCGTGAATCACCGGTCAACTTGGGTGGTCAATTGTCTATATGAAACCTATTTCAATTAATCAAGTCTTAACAAGTTTGATTGCTTAACATGTTGGAAACACTTAATCATGTAAATAAAAATTTCATTTAATATATATATATAAACATGGAAAAGTTCGGGTCACTACAGTACCTACCCGTTAAATAAATTTCGTCCCAAAATTTTAAGTAGTTGGAGGTGTTGACGTATCTTCTGGAAATAAATGCGGGTATTTCTTCTTCATCTGATCTTCTCGTTCCCAGGTGAACTCGGGTCCTCTACGTGCATTCCATCAAACCTTAACAATTGGTATCTTGTTTTGCTTAAGTCTTTTAACCTCACGATCCATTATTTCGACGGGTTCTTCGATGAATTGAAGTTTTTCGTTGATTTGGATTTCATCTAACGGAATAGTGAGATCTTCTTTAGTAAAACATTTCTTCAAATTCGAGACGTGGAAAGTGTTATGTACAGCCGCGAGTTGTTGAGGTAACTCAAGTCGGTAAGCTACTGGTCTGGCACGATCAATAATCTTGAATGGTCCGATATACCTTGGATTTAATTTCCCTCGTTTACCAAATCGAACAACGCCTTTCCAAGGTGCAACTTTAAGCATGACCATCTCTCTAATTTCAAATTCTATATCTTTTCTTTTAATGTCAGCGTAGCTCTTTTGTCGACTTTGGGCGGTTTTCAACCGTTGTTGAATTTGGATGATCTTCTCGGTAGTTACTTGTATTATCTCCGGACCCGTAATCTGTCTATCCCCCACTTCACTCCAACAAATTGGAGACCTGTACTTTCTATCATAAAGTGCTTTAAATGGCGCCATCTCAATGCTTGAATGGTAGCTGTTGTTGTAGGAAAATTCTGCTAACGGTAGATGTCGATCCCAACTGTTTCCGAAATCAATAACACATGCTCATAGCATGTCTTCAAGCGTTTGTATCATCCTTTTGCTCTGCCCATCAGTTTGTGGATGATAGGCAGTACTCATGTCTAGACGAGTTCCTAATGCTTGTTGTAATGTCTGCCAGAATCTTGAAATAAATCTGCCATCCCTATCAGAGATAATAGAGATTGGTATTCCATGTCTGGAGATGACTTTCTTCAAATACAGTCGTGCTAACTTCTCCATCTTGTCATCTTCTCTTATTGGCAGGAAGTGTGCTGATTTGGTGAGTCGATCAACTATTACTCAAAAAGTATCAAAACCACTTGCAGTCCTTGGCAATTTAGTGATGAAATCCATGGTAATGTTTTCCCATTTCTATTCCGGGATTTCGGGTTGTTGAAGTAGACCTGATGGTTTCTGATGCTTAGCTTTGACCTTAGAACACGTCAAACATTCTCCTACGTATTTAGCAACATCGGCTTTTATACCCGGCCACCAAAAATGTTTCTTGAGATCCTTGTACATCTTTCCCGTTCCAGGATGTATTGAGTATCTGGTTTTATGAGCTTCTCTAAGTACCATTTCTCTCATATCTCCAAATTTTGGTACCCAAATGCTTTCAGCCCTATACCGGTCTCCGTCTTCCCGAATATTAAGATGCTTCTCCGATCCTTTGGGTATTTCATCCCTTAAATTTCCCTCTTTTAAAACTCCTTGTTGCGCTTCCTTTATTTGAGTAGTAAGGTTATTGTGAATCATTATATTCATAGATTTTACTCGAATGGGTTCTCTGTCCTTCCTGCTCAAGGCGTCGGCTACCACATTTGCCTTCCCCGGGTGGTAACGAATCTCAAAGTCGTAGTCATTCAACAATTCAATTCACCTACGCTGCCTCATATTCAGTTGTTTCTGATTAAATATGTGTTGAAGACTTTTGTGGTTGGTATATATAATACTTTTGACCCCATATAAGTAGTGCCTCCAAGTATTTAATGCAAAAACAACCGCGCCTAATTCCAAATCATGCATCGTATAATTTTGTTCGTAAATCTTCAAATGTCTAGACGCATAAGCAATCACCTTCGTTCGCTGCATTAATACACAACCGAGACCTTGCTTTGATGCGTCACAATAAATCACAAAATCATCATTCCCTTCAGGCAATGACAATATAGGTGCCGTAGTTAGCCTTTTCTTCAATAACTGAAACGCCTTCTCTTGTTCATCCTTCCATTCAAATTTCTTCCCTTTATGCGTTAATGCAGTCAAGGGTTTTGCTATTCTGGAAAAGTCTTGGATGAACCTTCTGTAGTAACCAGCTAGTCCTAAAAACTGGCGTATGTGTTTTAGAGTTTTCGGGGTTTCCCACTTTTCAACAGTTTCTATCTTTGCCGGATCTACCTTAATACCTTCTTTGTTCACTATGTGACTGAGGAATTGAACTTCTTCCAACCAAAATGCACACTTTGAAAACTTAGCGTACAATTCTTCCTTCCTCAATACTTCTAACACCTTTCTCAAATGTTCACCGTGTTCTTGGTCATTCTTTGAGTAAATAAGTATGTCATCAATGAAAACAATGACAAACTTGTCAAGGTATGGTCCACACACTCGGTTCATAAGGTCCATGAACACAGCTGGTGCATTAGTTAAACCAAAAGGCATGACCATAAACTCGTAATGACCGTAACGTGTTCTGAAAGCAGTCTTTGGAATATCATCTTCTTTCACCCGCATTTGATGATACCCGGAACGTAAGTCAATCTTTGAATAAATAGACGAGCCTTGTAGTTGATCAAATAAGTCGTCGATTCTCGGTAGTGGGTAGCGGTTCTTGATGGTAAGTTTGTTCAACTCTCGGTAGTCGATACACAACCTGAATGTACCATCTTTCTTCTTGACAAACAAAACAGGAGCTCCCCACGGTGATGTGCTTGGTCGAATGAAACCACGCTCTGAAAGTTCTTGTAATTGGCTTTGCAGTTCTTTCATCTCGCTGGGTGCGAGTCTGTAAGGAGTACGAGCTATTGGTGCAGCTCCTGGTACAAGATCTATTTAAAATTCAACGGATCAATGTGGGGGTAATCCCGGTAATTCTTTCAGAAATACATCGGGAAATTCTTTTGTGACGGGAACATCATTGATGCTCTTTTCTTCAGTTTGTACTTTCTCGACGTGTGCTAGAACAGCATAGCAACCTTTTCTTATTAGTTTTTGTGCCTTCAAATTACTAATAAGATGTAGCTTCGTGTTGTCCTTTTCTCCGTACACCATTAAGGGTTTTCCTTTTTCTCGTATAATGCGAATTGTATTTTTGTAACAAACGATCTCTGCTTTCACTTCTTTCAACCAGTCCATACCGATTATCACATCAAAACTCCCTAACTCTACTGGTATCAAGTCAATCTTAAATGTTTCGCTAACCAGTTTAATTTCTCGATTCCGACATATATTATCTGCTGAAATTAATTTACCATTTGCTAATTTGAGTAAAAATTTACTATCCAAAGGCGTCAATGGATAACTTAATTTAGCACAAAAATCTCTACTCATATAGCTTCTATCCTCACCCGAATCAAATAAAACGTAAGCAGATTTATTGTCAATAAGAAATGTACCCGTAACAAGCTTCGGGTCTTCCTGTGCCTCTGCCACATTAATATTGAAAACTCTTCCGCGGCCTTGTCCATTCGGGTTCTCCTGGTTCGGGAAATTTCTAATAATGTGGCCCAGTTTTCCACATTTATAACAAACTACATTGGCATAACTTGGTCCGACACTACTTGCTCCGCCATTACTCGTTCCAACACCATTTGTTCTTTTCGTTCTGTTAACCCCTGGTCCGTAGACCTCACACTTCACCGCGCTATGACCATTTCTTTTACACTTGTTTCAAAATTTGGTGCAGAACCCCGAGTGATACTTTTCACACCTTTGGCATAGCTGCTTTTGATTGTTGTTGTTGTTGTTGTTGTTGTTGTTGTTGTTGTTGTTGTTGTTGTTGTGGTTGTTATCGTTGTTGGAATGATTGTTGTAGTTGTTGTTGTTGTTTTGCCGTTTGTTGTAGTTGCGATTGATGTTGCGATTGTTGGGATAGTTTTTGTTGTTTTAGTGACTCTTATCACCGTTTTCCTCCCACTTTCTTTTGACTAGCTTCACGTTGGCCTCTTCGGCCGCCTGTTCTTTAATTCTTCCCTCAATCTGGTTCACTAGTTTGTGAGCCATTCTACATGCCTTTTGTATGGAGGCAGGCTCGTGTGAACTTATATCTTCTTGGATTCTCTCCGGTAACCCTTTCAAAAACGCATCGATCTTCTCTTCCTCATCTTCGAACGCTCTCGGACACAATGGGCAGAATTCTGTGAATCGTCTTTCGTACGAAGTAATATCGAATCCCTGTGTTCGTAACCCTCTAAGTTCTGACTTGAGCTTATTGACCTCGGTTCTAGGACGGTACTTCTCATTCATTAAGTGCTTGGATGCTGACCACGGTAGCGCGTAAGCATCATCTTGTCCCACTTGCTCTAGATAGGTATTTCACCATGTTAACGCAGAACCTGTGAAGGTATGCGTAGCGTACTTCACTTTGTCCTCTTCAGTATACTTACTTATGGCAAACACCGATTCGACTTTCTCGGTCCACCGTTTCAATCCGATTGGTCCTTCGGTCCCATCAAATTCTGAAGGTTTGCAGGTAGTGAATTCCTTGTAGGTGCATCCTACACGATTTTCTGTACTGCTAGATCCATGGTTATTGTTGGTATGTAGCGCGGCCTGTACTGCGGCTATGTTTGAAGCAAGAAAGGCACGAAATTCCTCTTCACTCATATTCAAGGTGTGTCGAGTAGTCGGTGCCATTTCCTTCAAAATAGTCAAATGAAACGAGTTAATCATATAGAATATCAAGAGTAGTCAATAGTATTTCGTTGCGTAATATGAACTTATTTATAAAAGCTCTTTCTTCATATTAGCGTTTTATACTCTTTAATTAAGGTAGTACCTACCCGTTAAGTTCATACTTAGTAGCTAACATACCATTTCAACTACTACAATTCTATATGAAAAACTAATCACAAAAAAAAAAATATATATCATATTCAAACCTTTATACAATAACTTGCAAACTTACAATACCGCTATTTTACATATAGCATGAAATATAGCACATAAAACTTTGATAAAAAGTAGTTGCGAAGATAATTCTAGTTAATAAATAAGGCGTTCAGCAAAGGCAACAAAGACACGTAATTCATACGTCCAGAAACAAGTCATGCATTCTGGTTTTACTAATACCACTTCCCATCCTTGATTTTGTGGAACATAACCGTTGTGACCGATAGTAAGACAATGTGTTGTAACGTCGTCAAAAGGATGAAGGTTACGTAATGACCAACAGTCTCTTAATAACCTAAAAACCTCATTTCTTACCCCAATTACCGACTCCGTCACTTGTGGGAACGTTTTGTATAATAGTTGTAGCCCGATGTTCTTGTTCTCACTTTGGTGAGAAACGAACATTACTAACCCGTAAGCATAACATGCTTCTTTATGTTGCATGTTAGCTGCTTTTTCTAAATCACGAAGTCCTATATTCGGATATATTGAGTCAAAATAATTTCTTAATCCGTTGTGTAAAATAGCACTTGGGTTCCCCGCAATATATGCGTCAAAGTAAACACATCGTAACTTATGGATTTCCTAATGTGATATCCCCCATCTTTCGAATGAAAGCCTTTTATAAACCAAGGTATTCTTGGAACGTTCTTTGAATGTCTTACAAACTGATGTCACCTTAAATAGTTGTACCGAGGAATTCTGACCGACTCTAGACAAGATTTCATCAATCATGTCTCCGGGTAGGTCTATTAAAATATTGGGTTGTCTATCCATTTTGTGTTTTTATACTGTAAAATAGACAAGAGTTAGATTCATAAAAAAAATACTTATTAATACAAGCAATTTTTACATATATCATAAAGCATAAGCACACTATATTACATATATTACACCACACGAATACAACTATTTTATTCCGACTCGCTCGTTTCTTCTTCTTCTTCTTCTTCGGTTTTGGTTCGTTTTGCCAAGTTTCTAGGGATATATGATGTTCCCCTAATACGATCCGTCGTTTTCCACATTGGTCTAGAAAAACCTGGTGGTTTAGAGGTTCCCGGGTTATTGTTACAACTTAAGAAATACGGGTGTTGACGATACATATAAAGTTCATCGGGGTTGGAATCAGATTTCTCTATTTTTATGCCCTTTCCCTTATTGTTCTCTTTTGCCTTTTTAAATTCAGTTGGGGTAATTTCTATAACATCATTGGAATCCTCGTCGGGATCCGATTCATCGGAGAATTGGTAATCCTCCCAATATTTTGCTTCCTTGGCGGAAACACCGTTGACCATAATTAACCTTGGTCGGTTGGTTGAGGATTTTCTTTTACTTAACCGTTTTATTATTTCCCCCACCGGTTCTATTTCTTCTTCCGGTTCCTCCTCCGATTCCGATTCTTCTTCCGGTTCCGATTCTTCTTCCGGTTCCTCTTCGGGAACTTGTGAATCAGTCCACGAATCATTCCAAATTATATTTGACTCTTCATTATTATTAGGTGAGTCAATGGGACTTGTATTAGAGATAGACATCTATCACATAATATCAAACACGTTAAGAGATTAATATATCACATAATATTCACATGTTAAAAATATATAGTTTTCAACAAAATTTGTTAAGCAATCATTTTTCAAGTAAACACGGTCGAAGTCCAGACTCACTAATGCATCCTAACAAACTCGATAAGACACACTAATGCAAAATTCTGGTTCTCTAAGACCAACGCTCTGATACCAACTGAAATGTCCCGTTCTTATTGATTAAAAACGTTCCATATTAATTGATTTTGTTGCGAGGTTTTGACCTCTATATGAGACGTTTTTTCAAAGACTGCATTCATTTTAAAACAAACCATAACCTTTATTTCATCAATAAAGGTTTAAAAAGCTTTACGTAGATTATCAAATAATGATAATCTAAAATATCATGTTTACACACGACTATTACATAATGGTTTACAATACAAATATGTTACAACGAAATAAGTTTCTTGAATGCAGTTTTTATACAATATCATATAAGCATGGACTCCAAATCTTGTCCTTATTTAAGTATGCGATAGCGGAAGCTCTTAATAATCACCTGAGAATAAACATGCTTAAAACATCAACAAAAATGTTGGTGAGTTATAGGTTTAACCTATATATATCAAATCGTAACAATAGACCACAAGATTTCATATTTCAATATACATCCCATACATAGAGATAAAATTCCTTCATATGGTGAACACCTGGTAATCGACATTAACAAGATGCATATATAAGAATATCCCCATCATTCCGGGACACCCTTCGGATATGATATAAATTTCGAAGTACTAAAGCATCCGGTACTTTGGATAGGGTTTGTTAGGCCCAATAGATCTATCTTTAGGATTCGTGTCAATTAGGGTGTCTGTTCCCTAATTCTTAGATTACCAGACTTAATAAAAAGGGGCATATTCGATTTCGATAATTCAACCATAGAATGTAGTTTAACGTACTTGTGTCTATTTTGTAAATCATTTATAAAACCTGCATGTATTCTCATCCCAAAAATATTAGATTTTAAAAGTGGGACTATAACTCACTTTCACAGATTTTTACTTCGTCGGGAAGTAAGACTTGGCCACTGGTCGATTCACGAACCTATAACAAATATGTACATATATATCAAAGTATGTTCAAAATATATTTACAACACTTTTAATACATTTTGATGTTTTAAGTTTATTAAGTCAGCTGTCCTCGTTAGTAACCTACAACTAGTTGTCCAAAGTTAGATGTACAGAAAAAATTGATATATATTATCTTGAATCAATCTACGACCCAGTGTATACACGTCTCAGGCTAGATCACAACTCAAAGTATATATATTTTTGGAATCAACCTCAACCCTGTATAGCTAACTCCAACATTACTGCATATAGAGTGTCTATGGTTGTTCCAAATAATATATATACATGGGTCGATATGATATGTCAAAATATTTGCATACGTGTCTATGGTATCCCAAGATTACATAATATATTAGAATACATGTATAATACAATATAAATTAGCTAAGATATGATTTGTATAGAATTGTTAATATTTCCCGTAGCTACAAAAATAAAAAAATATCCAATCTTGTTTTACCCATAACTTCTTCATTTTAAATCCGTTTTGAGTGAATCAAATTGCTATGGTTTCATATTGAACTCTATTATATGAATATAAACAGAAAAAGTATAGGTTTATAGTCATAATTATAAGTTACAAGTCGTTTTTGTAAGAGGTAGTCATTTCAGTCGAAAGAACGACGTCTTGATGACCATTTTGAAAAACATACTTTCACTTTGAGTTTAACCATAATTTTTGAATATAGTTTCATGTTCATAAGAAAAATCATTTTCCCAGAAGAACAACTTTTAAATCAAAGTTTATCATAGTTTTTAATTATCAAACCCAAAACAGCTCTCGGTGTTACTACGACGGCGTATGTCCAGTTTTACGGTATTTTTCATGTTTCCAGGTTTTAAATCATTAAGTTAGCATATCATATAGATATAGAACATGTGTTTAGTTGATTTTAAAAGTCAAGTTAGAAGGATTAACTTTTGTTTGCGAACAAGTTTAGAATTAACTAAACTATGTTAACCCAATGTTTATAATATCAAATGAGATTTTAAATTATTATATTATCATGATATTATGATGTATGAATATCTCTTAATATGATATATATACATTAAATGTCATTACAACGATAATCGTTACATATATGTCTCGTTTCAAAATCATTAAGTTAGTAGTCTTGTTTTTACATATGTAGTTCATTGTTAATATACTTAATGATATGTTTACTTATCATAATATCATGTTAACTATATATATAACCATATATATTTCATCATATAGTTTTTATAAGTTTTAACGTTCGTGAATCACCGGTCAACTTGGGTGGTCAATTGTCTATATGAAACCTATTTCAATTAATCAAGTCTTAACAAGTTTGATTGCTTAACATGTTGGAAACACTTAATCATGTAAATAACAATTTTATTTAATATATATATAAACATGAAAAAGTTCGGGTCACTACAACGTTGGCCACATAATTAAGCCAAATTATGTGGCAAAGATGCTAAAAAAAACATCGGTTGAAAATTGAACCCACTTTGGCACGATGAATAGATAACGACGTTATGAGAAAGACTTCCTAAAGGCTTGCTTCCATTTAAAATAGTTTTGACGCCGATAAAGTTGTTTTGCTCTTTCTAAAGGTGAATTTTGAACTTTCAAATTTTTCGATAATTATTACCTTTGCATTTGAACTCATATGCATATTTAATTATTATTTTCATACTTGTTTTCTATGTAACACTTTATTTAGGTACAATGAGAATATTTTTGGGGTTAATATATCCCAACTAGCCACAAATCCTTACACGTTTAGTGATATCTTGGTTTAATGGTTCGATTATTTTGTGACACTTTTTGATATCTCTCAATTCATAACTCTATAATTGTTTCTATTTTAAAATTTCATATTGAATGAAAATATATTTGACTATAGTTTCATTTTTATAATAATTCATTGATGCAAAACACATATTTGAGCACATTACGTTGACCACACAATTGGGCTAAATTATGTGGCAAGCATTCAAAAAAAAAACTTCGGTTGAAAATTGGACTGAGTTTCGCACGATGGATAGATAACGACGTTATGAGAAAGACTTCCTGAAGGCTTGCTTGCATTCCAAATAGTTTTGACTCTAAAAAATTCGTTTTGCTATTTCTAAAGGTGAATTTTGAACTTTCAGATTTTACGGTAATTATTACCTTTGAATTTGAACTCTTATGCATATTTAAATATTATTTTGATACTTGTTTCTATGTAACACTTTATTTAGAATATTTTTGGGGTTAATATATCTCCACTAGCCACAAATCCTTACACGTTTAGTGACATTTTGGTTTAATGGTTCGATTATTTTGTGACACTTTTCGATATCTCTCAATTCATAACTCTATAATTGTTTCTATTTTAAAATTTTATACTGAATGAAAATATATTTGACAATAGTGTCATTTCGATAATAATTCATGGCCACAAAACACATTTTTGAGCTCATTACGTTAGCCACATAATTTAGCCAAATTATGGCTAAATTATGTGGCGAGAATGCTAAAAAAACTTCGGTTGAAAATTGGACCCACTTTTGCACGATGAATATATAACAACGTTATGAGAAAGACTTCCTTAAGGCTTGCTTCCATTCGAAATAGTTTTGACGCTGAAAAAGTCGTTATGCTATTTCCAAAGGTGAATTTTTAAATTTCAGATTTTACGAATATTATTACCTTTGCATTTGAATTCTTAACCATATTTAAATATTATTTTGATACTTTTTTTATGTAACACTTTATTTAGTTACATTGAGAATATTTAAGGGGTTAATATATCCACACTAACCACAAATCCTTACACGTTTAGTGACATATAGGTTTAATAGTTCGATTATTTTGTGACACTTTTTGCTATCTCTCAATTCATAACTTTATAATTGTTTCTATTTTAAAATTTCATTTTGAATGAAAATATATTTGACTATAGTTTTGTTTCAATAATAATTCATGGCCGCGAAACGCATTTTTGAGCACTTTACGTTGGCCACATAATTGGGCCAAATTATGTGGCAAGCATACTAAAAAACTTCGGTTGAAAATTGGACCCACTTTCATATGATGAATAGATAACGACATTATGAGAAAGACTTCCTGAAGGCTTGCTTCCATTCAAAATAGTTATGACGCCGAAAAAGTCGTTTTGCTATTTCTAAAGGTGAATTTTGAACTTTAAGATTTTACGATAATTATTACCTTTGCATTTAAATTCTTATGCATATTTAAATATTATTTTGATACTTTTTTTTATGTAACACTTTATTTAGGTACATTGAGAATATTTTTGGGTTAATATATCCCCACTAGCTACAAATCCTTACACGTTTAGTGATATCTTAGTTTAATGATTCGATTATTTTATGACACTTTTTGATATCTTTCAATTCATAACTCTATAATTGTTTCTATTTTAGAATTTCATATTGAATGAAAATATATTTAACTATAGTTTTGTTTCGATAATAATTCATGGCCGCAAAACATATTTTTTAGGACATTACGTTGGCCACATAATTGGGCCAAATTATGTGGCAAGCATGCTAAAAAAACTTCAGTTGAAAATTGGACCCAATTTCGCACGATGAATAGATAACTACGTTATGAGAAAGACTTCACGAAGGCTTGCTTCCATTCGAAATAGTTTTGACGTCAAACAAGTCGTTTTGCTATGTCTAAAGGTGAATTTTGAATTTTCAGATTATACGTTAATTATAACCTTTGCATTTGAACTCTTATGCATATTTAAATATTATTTTGATACTTGTTTTTTATGTAACACTTTATTTAGGTACATTGAGAATATTTTTGGGGTTAATATATCCCCACTAGCCACAAATCCTTACACGTTTAGTGACATCGATCTTGGTTTAATGGTTCGATTATTTTGTGACACTTTTTAGTATCTCTCAATTCATAACTCCATAATTTTTTCTATTTTAAAATTTCATATTGAATGAAAATATATTTGACTATAGTTTCGTTTCGTTAATAATTCTTGGTCGCAAAACATATTTTTGAGGACATTACATTGGCCACATAATTGGGACAAATTATGTGGCAAGCATGCTAAAAAAGCTTCGGTTGAAATTTAGACCCACTTTAGCACGATGAATAGATAACGACGTTACGATAAAGACTTCATGAAGGCTTGCTTCCGTACGAAATAGTTTTTGAGGCCGAAAAAGTCATTTTGCTATTTTTAAAGGTGAATTTTGAACTTTAAAATTTTAAGATAATTATTACCTTTGCATTTGAACTCATGCATATTTAAATATTATTTTGATAATTTTTATATGTAACACTTTATTTAGGTACTTTGAGAATATTTTTGGGATTAATATATCCCCACTAGCCACAAATCCTTACACGTTTAGTGATATCTTGGTTTAATAGTTCGATTATTTTGTGACACTTTTTGGTATCTCTCAATTCATAACTCTATAATTGTTTCTACTTTAAAATTTCATATTGAATGAAAATATATTTGACTATATTTTCGTTTTGATAATAATGCAAGGCCGCAAAACACATTTTTGAGCACATTACGTTGGCCACATAATTGGGCCAAATTATGTAGCAAGCATGCTAAAAGAATATCGGTTGAAAATTGGACCTACTTTCGCACGATGAATAGATAACGACGTTAAGAGAAAGACTTCCTGAAGGCTTGCTTTCTTTCAAAATAGTTCGAAAAAGTCGTTTTACTATTTCTAAAAGTGAATTTTGAACATTCAGATTTTACGATAATTATTACCTTTGCATTTGAACTCTTATACTTATTTAAATATTATTTTGATATTTGTTTTTTATGTAACACTTTATTTAGGTACATTGAGAATATTTTTGGGGTTAATATATACCCACTAGCCACAAATCCTTACAGGTTTAGTGACATCTTCTTTTAATGATTCGATTATTTTGTGACACTTTTTGATATCTCTCAATTCATAACTCTATAATTGTTTCTATTTAAAAATTTCATATTGAATGAAAATATATTTGACTATAGTTTTGTTTCGATAATAATTCATGGACGCAAAACACATTTTTGAGCATATTACGTTGGCCACATAATTGGGCCAAATTATGTGGCAAGTATGCTAAAAAAACATCGGTTGAAAATTAGTTCCACTTTCGCACGATGAATAGATAACGACGTTATGAGAAAGACTTCTTGAAGGTTTGCTTCCATTCGAAATAGTTTTGACGCCAAAAAAGTCGATTTGCTATTTCTAAAGGTGAAATTTGAACATTCAAATTACGATAAATATTACCTTTGCATTTGAACTCTTATGCATATTTAAATATTATTTTGATATTTGTTTTTTATGTAACACTTTATTTAGGTACATTGAGAATATTTTTGGGTTAATATATCCCCACTAGCCACAAATCCTTTCACGTTTAGTGACGTCTTGGTTTAATGGTTCGATTACTATGTGACACTTTTTGATATCTCTCAATTCATAACTCTATAACTGTTTCTATTTTAAAATTTCATATTGAATGAAAATATATTTGACTATAGTTTCATTTCGATAATAATTTATGGCCGCAAAACACATTTTTGAGCACATTACGTTGGCCACATAATCGGGCCAAATTATGTGGCAAGCATGCTAAAAAACATTGGTTAAAAATTGGACCCACTTTCGCACGATGAATAGATAACTGCGTTATGATCCATACTTCCTGAAGGTTTATTTCCATTCGAAATAGTTTTGACGCCGAAAAAGTCGTTTTCCTATTTCTAAAGTTGAATTTTGAACTTTCATATTTTACGATAATTATTACCTTTGCATTTGAACTCTTATGCATATTTAAATATTATTTTGATATTTGTTTTTATGTTACTCTTTATTTAGATACATTGAGAATATTTTTGGGGTTAATATATCCCCACTAGCCACAAATCTTTACACGTTTAGTGACATCTTGTTATAATGGTTCGATTATTTTGTGACACTTTTTGATATCTCTCAATTCATAACTCTATAATTGTTTCTATTTTAAAATTTCATATTGAATGAAAATATATTTGACTATAGTTTTGTTTCGATAATAATTCATGGCCGCACAACACATTTTTTAAGCACATTACGTTGGCCACATAATTGGGCCAAATTATATGGCAAGCATGCTGAATAAACATCGGTTAAAAATTGGACCCACTTTCGCACGATGAATAGATAACCACGTTATGAGAAAGACTTCCTGAAGGCTTTCTTTCATTCGAAATAGTTTTGACGCCGAAAATGTCGTTTTGCTATTTCTAAAGGTGAATTTTGAACTTTCAAATTTTACGATAATTATTACCTTTGCATTTGAACTCTTATGCATGTTTAATTATTATTTTGATACTTGTTTTTTATGTAACACTTTATTTAGGTACATTGAAAATATTTTTGGGGTTAATATATCCCCACTAGCCACAAATCCTTACACGTTTAGTGACATCTTGTTTTAATGGTTCGATTATTTTGTGACACTTTTTGATATCTCTCAATTCATAACTCTATAATTGTTTCTATTTTAAAATTTCATATTGAATGAAAATATATTTGACTATAGTTTCGTTTCGATAATAATGCAAGGCCAAAACACATTTTTGAGTACATTACGTTGGCCACATAATTGGGCCAAATTATGTAGCAAATATGCTAAAAAAACATCGGTTGAAAATTGGACCCACTTTCGCACGATGAATAGATAACTATGTTAAAAGAAAGACTTCCTGAAGGCTTGCTTCCTTTCAAAATAGTTTTGTCGCCAAAAAAGTCGTTTTGCTATTTCTAAAGGTGAATTTTGAACATTCAGATTTTACGATAATTATTACCTTTGAATTTGAACTCTTATGCATATTTAAATATTATTTTGATATTTGTTTTTTATGTAATACTTTATTTAGGTACATTGAGAATATTATTGGGGTTAATATATACCCACTAGCCACAAATCCTTACAGGTTTAGTGACATCTTCTTTTAATGGTTCGATTATTTTGTGACACTTTTTGATATCTCTCAATTCATAACTCTATAATTGTTTCTATTTTAAAATTTCATATTGAATGAAAATATATTTGACTATAGTTTCATTTCGATAATAATTCATGGACGCGAAACACATTTTTGAGCATATTACGTTGGCTACATAATTGGGCCACATTATGTGGCAAGCATGCTAAAATAATATCGGTTGAAAATTAGTTCCACTTTCACACGATGAATAGATAACGACGTTATGGGAAAGACTTCTTGAAGGTTTGCTTCCATTCGAAATAGTTTTGACACCGAAATAGTCGATTTGCTATTTCTAAAGTGAAATTTGAACATTCAGATTATGCTAATTATTACCTTTGCATTTGAACACTTATGCATACTTAAATATTATTTTGATATTTGTTTTTTATGTAATACTTTATTTAGGTACATTGAGAATATTTTTGGGGTTAATATATCCCCACTATCCACAAATCCTTACACGTTTAGTGATGTCTTGATTTAATGGTTCAATTACTATGTGACACTTTTTGATAACTCTATAATTGTTTCTATTTTAAAATTTCATATTGAATGAAAATATATTTGACTATAGTTTCATTTCGATAATAATTTATGGCCGCAAAACACATTTTTGAGCACATTACGTTGGCCACATAATCGGGCCTAATTATGTGGCAAGCATGATAAAAAAAAATCGATTAAAATTTGGACCCACTTTCGTATGATGAATAGAGAACGATGTTATGAGAAAGACTTCCCGAAGGCTTGCTTTCATTCAAAATAGTTTTGACGCTGAAAAAGTCGTTTTGCTATTTCTAAAGGTGAATTTTGAACTTTAAGATTTTACGATAATTATTACATTTGCATTTGAACTCTTATGCATATTTAAATATTATATTGATACTTGTTTTTTATGTAACACTTTATTTAGGTACATTGAGAATATTTTTGGGGTTAATATATCCCCACTAGCCACAAATCCTTACAGGTTTAGTGACATCTTGTTTTAATGGTTCAATTATTTTGTGACAATTTTTGATATCTCTCAATTCATAACTCTATTTTCATATTGAATGAAAATATATTTGACTATAGTTTCGTTTCGATAATAATCTATGGACGCAAAACACATTTTTGAACGCATTACGTTGGCTACATAATTGGGCCAAATTATGTGGCAAGCATTCTAAAAAAAACATCGGTTGAAAATTGGACCCACATTCACACGATGAATAGATAACAACGTTATGAGAAAGACTTCCTGGAGGCTTGCTTCCATTCGAAATAGTTTTGACGCCGAAAAAGTCGTTTTGCTATTTCTAAAGGTGAATTTTGAACTTTCAGATTTTACGATAATTATTACCTTTGCATTTGAACTCTTATGCATATTTAAATATTATTTTGATATTTGTTTTTTATGTAACTCTTTATTTAGGTAAATTGAGAATATTTTTGGGGTTAATATATCCCCACTAGCCACAAATCCTTACACGTTTAGTGACATCTTGATTTAATGGTTCGATTATTTTGTGACACTTTTTGATATCTCTCAATTCATAACTCTATAATTGTTTCTATTTTAAAATTTTATATTGAATGAAAATATATTTTACTATAGTTTTGTTTCGATAATAATTCATGGCCACAAAACACATTTACGTTGGCCACATAATTGGGCCAAAACATAATTAAAGAGGTGCTCTCCCATTACTTTTAAGTACCATTTGTATGTATGTAAGTGTAATTAATCCAAGCTAGTCAAAGTTGTAACAAGAATCAATTAAATTTCACCTAGATTCAAACTAGTTCAATTAAGGTGCAACAAGGTTCTAAAGAGCTAGATACTTCCATCAAAGAAAAGACAAATGGTTGAAGTCATGGGTTATGAAGTTCGGAGTGTTGAAAGTAACCAATGGAAGTATATACTTGCAACCAAATGTTGACAAATGCATGGAAGACTTACAATAAGAAGTTTGGATGGTTTCTACTTGTCATGGAACAAAATTCAGCATTTACCTCTTTTGGAATCAATGACAAAAGTCTCAAGATAAGATGCTTTCCTCATTTGCAAGTCTATCAATGAATACATCCAAAGTATAAGGTTAATGGTGGATAGAAAATTTCAGCATTTTCCATATTTGGTATTGGTAATTAGACTATTACAAAATACTTTCTTCATTTGATCATCCAAAGACAAATGCATGTGACCTTGAAGCATGCATGACTTATTGATTAAAGTATGCAATTACCTCTTTTGAATGAGCAAGATTATGACTATGGAAAACTAAGGAAAAGATGCCATCCTTATTTGAAGAATGCTTCCAAGTAACATGGAAGTATTGGCTAGTTGTTTCAACGGCTATGTGTGCTACTTCATTGCAATTCCATTTTGCCTATTTAAACAAGGCTTGAAGACAATTAAAGATTACCTCTTTCCAACATACTTTCAAAGTCATATCAACTAATCTCCCAAGCCTCAAGCACAAATCTCTGGAGAGATTATAAGAAAGAAAGAGAGATTCTACTTACACTAATGTAACACCCCGTTTTTCCCGTACATATTTGAAGGTACAAACTTAATTATTAGCACGCTTATATCTTGTTCGTTTATGTGATTAAATGAGCCAAAGTGTTAGTTTATGAGTGGGTGCATGTATGTGAGTGTATATATATGTGTGTGTGTGTATATATATATATATATATATATATATATATATATTCGAGAATACATGTGTGGACGTGTATATGTACATGTCGCGATGGAGTTGAGTCGTGCGGGACTTAAGGGTTGAAGCTTAGGTGTGCATAGGAAGAGTGAATGAGGTGTGCTAGTTGTTTGAACCATCGTTTTGTGTTAAATGGTCGAAGTGACCAGGCTCAGGCAAACGCCGCGCCGCGACAAACAAAGCAAACCTGGATCAGAGATTGGGTTAAGAAGGGCCTATTTTCCCTTTATGTGTCGCGCCGCGATGATTAAGGCCGCGCCGCGACAGTTCTGCTGAACTGGTGTCGGACTTAGTTCATTTTAAGGGATTTTAAGGGGCAAAATGGTAAATTAACATATGGATCTGATGGGGGCATTAACTCTCCACCACATATCCATTTAATTCATTTCCTTTTTCTATTTTCTTTCATTTTTCTCTCCCAAAACTTGAAACCCTTTTGAATTAAAAGTGAGATTTTAGAGTGAAGGATTGAGGGTTGATCTTTGGAGCAAGAATTAAAGTTGTTCCTTGTGTCTCTAGCTACGTGTTGATAGTCTCGGTAAGTTCTAACCTTATGATCTACGTTTTAATTGGTTCATGGCTAGGGTTTTGGTTACTAGAGAATTGTATGACCCATTTGAGGGTAAAATGGATGAGTTTGGGTTATATTGTTGTAATGAAACCCTAATAGCCACAATCTAAGGTTTTGGCCTAGTGATTTGAGGTTGTAAGTGTCAATTGGTGTTGTTAGTCACTAATGCACTTTAAGAATTATGAAAGAAGTGTTAATGGGTAAGTTTGACTTGATTTTGAGTCTAAGTAATATAAAATGGGTCAAAATGTACTAATTGACCTAACTATATGAAATGGGTATGGATTACCCTAAGTTTTGTGTTAATTGAAGTTAATAGACTTTAATTCACTAGTCTTAGTGATTAAAGTCGAGTCTTGACCATTTATGGGCGGTTGTGAGTAGTTGAGTCATTTAATGAAAATTTGGTCATTAAATGCTCAAGTGAGAGTATTGTGGTTAATCCCACTAGTTGTGAAATTGAATGTGCACTTAATGATTTAGGTACATTTCGTTGAAGCTCGGAAGTGCTAAATCATCATCCTTGTGACAAGGTGAGTGGAATAATTACGCGTTCATGTATATGGAGTGTTTATTTGTGAATGTTATGGTATGAAACACGTGCCGATAGTGCCATAACATGTGTGGGATCGAGTGTGAACCACGAGCTGGTAGCACTATAAACTAAGATGTGAACCACGAGCTGGTAGCATCGAGTGTGAACCACGAGCCGATAGCACTATAAACTAAGATGTGAACCACGAGCCGGTAGCATCGAGTGCGAACCACGAGCCGGTAGCACTATAAACGAGTATGACTCAAAAGCGTATGGTGTGAACCACGAGCCGATAGCACCATAGCGTTATTGGTTAACCATATTGAGATTGTTGTTTTGTTTAGCATATAATATATATTGAGTTGAGTATATGCTAATGAAGTGGTGTGATAATGTACGACTTGCTAGTGTTACGGGTATGTTGACATGCTATTTGAGTTACAAGTTCGTATGAGGTATTTGGTAATGTGATTGCAAATGGATAGGTTATATATATGTATGTATAATTGTTGCACTCACTAAGCATTGCTTACCCTCTCGTTGTTTACCATTTTTATAGCTTTCGGCTTGGACAAGGGTAAGGGCATACGTTTGGACTAGTGGTCTCTCGCTTATGTTGTCGGGGGTGCTTTTGTTGTTAGCTTTTGAAGTTGGCCTAACGTTTTGGGTAGTTTAGCCCTAAACCATGCTCGAGGGTCGTTTGGATTATAAACTATCCTTGTAGTGGGTCAAACTTGTATTAAACTTAATTAATGGCTTTCGTGCCTTTTTGTAAACATTTAAATTGAGGTACGTTTAAATGGAACTTGTGGAATGGTTTACATATTTAATTGGCGCATAAATGTGTATTATATAAAAAAAAAATTATCGTATGGAATACGGGTTGGGTTGTTTCAAGTGGTATCAGAGCATGGTCTAAGGGATTTTGGCGACTTGAGATAGGTGCCTAGACTTGGGCTTTATTGTGTGAGCGCTTTATGCGGGACTTGTAGGACTTTGGGTCTAATCGAGAATTGTTAGTGCTTTAGTTTATGTGAACTAACCTTGTGCTAATTGTTTTGTATTGTGTTTAGAAATCATCAAGCAAAACGGACGTTGTACTAGCGAGTTAATGCGACGTGCTCGCGTAACAATGATTAGCTACCTTTGTTACGGGTGCAAATCGTGTCAAACGAGTAATGTACGACGATTGTTGAGCAAGATGGGGTAGTGTGGTACGCATGTATATACTTACGTGTTATGCTTTTCGTTCATGGTTTAACCCTTTCCGTTTTATAGAATGAAGACGAGAAACGGACACGATAATGATATCGGTGGTACAAGCGAGGACCCCGAATTTTCGGCCAAGGTTGAGGCCGTCTTTAAAAAGTTAAAAGCAGATTTTCTTACGAACATTCGAAAGGTCTTCCAAGATTCGGTCGATGGATAAGTGACCGATTTGATAAATGAACGAATAAAGGCCACTATCGAAGAGGCTCTTGAAGCTATAAACATTTATCCTCGTGGTGAAGGAGGTGAAGGAAGACGGGACATCCACTACAAAAATTTCAAGGTTACTCAACCTCCGATGTTTAATGGGGTGAGGGATCCATTGAAAAGCACTTGTTGGATTTCTGATATCGAGGGGGCGTTCCGTACCGCGGAGTGTCCTCCTGAGAAGAAGACGAGGTATGGGTCTAGCATGTTACGTGAAGAAGGTAAGTTGTGGTGGGACGATAAAATCAATTTATATGGCGAAGAGCAATGCATGAGCTTGACATGGGAGGAGTTTAAGAAGGAATTTTTTCAAGAATACCGAACTTCTTCCGACCTTGATAGAATCTGGGACGAGTTACATCATTTGCAACAAGGTTCGATGAACTTGGTTACTCTCAAGTCTACCTTTTTCGGAAAGACTCGCTTTTGCCAGGAATATGTTGGTGACGATCACAAGCTAATGAAAGATTTCTACCGTACCTTGAACGAAGAGTTCAAGGGTAAGATTAGTCAAGGAATGGCTAAGACTTTTGAAGAGCTATTCGAGTTGGCTCGGGGTTTTGAGCCGGAGGTTCCAAGGAAAAGCGATTTCACTTTTTCTAAAAGAAAGTTTGAAGGTTCGAGTCATTCGAACTTTTCTAATAAAAAGAACAAGAAAGGCTCCGAAAGCGTTAATAGTGTGAAGAAGGGTGCTTCCGGGGGTTTCGGGCCCACGTGTTATAATTGTAATCAAAGAGGACACATGGCCCGTGATTGCACCAAGGCGTCGACCAAAGTCACTTGCTTTAATTGTGGTAAAGAGGGGCACAAGAGGCCGGAATGTCCCGATTTGAATAATGATAATGTTAAGCGGATAGAGAAAGCGGCGGGTACGGCTAGGGGTCGCAACTATTTGATGTCGAATGATGAAGCTAAGCAATCCAACGAAGTTGTCTTAGGTACTTTTATGGTTAATTCTAATCCGGCAAGGATTTTATTTGATAGCGGTGCAAATTTGTCGTTTATGTCTCCAAAATTTGTGCCTAAACTTGATAGACCGTTAGCTAAGTTAAGTCGTCCGGTAGAAGTCGAAATAGCAGACGGCAAGATGGTGCTAGTGGTTGATGTGTGTAAGAATTGTGATGTCATTATTGGTGTCGAAAACTTTAAAATTGATCTCATCCCTATGACTTTGGGCGATTTTGATATCGTTGTTGGTATGGATTGGCTCGATCGAAATAGAGCCGATATTGCATGCCATGAAAAGTTTATACGTGTGAAGACCCCAAGTGGGGGAGAGTTAATTATTCATGGCGAAAAGCGAAGAAGACTTGTGCCGATATGTTCTTTTGCGCGGGCACGACGTTTTCTTGTTAGTGGTGGCATGGCTTTTCTTGCCCATGTTGTTGATACTCGTGACGAGCCACCACCTATTTGTGAAATTCCGGTAGTTAGTGAATTCGAAGACATTTTTCCGGATGAGTTACCGGGTGTTCCGGCGGAAAGACAAGTTGAATTTCGTATTGAGTTGGTTCCGGGAGCTACTCCCATTGCTAAAACTCCTTATCGTTTAGCACCAACGGAAATGCAAGAGTTGTTAAATCAAACCCAAGAGTTGCTTGAGAAGGGTTTTATTCGACCGAGTGCTTCGCCGTGGGGTGCTCCGGTTTTATTCGTGAAAAAGAAGGATGGTAGTATGCGGATGTGCATCGACTACAGGGAGTTGAATAAAGTGACAATCAAGAATCGTTATCCACTGCATAGGATCGACGATTTGTTTGATCAACTCCAAGGTGCGACGTATTTCTCTAAGATCGACCTACGGTCCGGCTATCACCAAATGCGGGTCCGTGAGGAAGATATTGATAAAACTGCTTTTCGAACACGTTATGGGCATTTTGAGTTCGTAGTTATGCCTTTTGGTCTTACGAATGCACCGGCAGCATTCATGGATCTTATGAACCGAGTGTTCCAACCTATGTTGGACAAGTCGGTGATCGTGTTCATTGACGACATACTAGTATACTCGAAAAGTATGAACGAACATGAACGCCATTTGCGTGAGGTTTTGAAGACATTATGAAGGGAGAAGTTGTATGCTAAGTTCTCCAAATGTGAATTTTGGCTAAGGGAAGTTCAATTCCTTGGCCACATTGTGAACAAAGATGGCATTCAAGTAGATCCGGGGAAGATAGAGACGGTGAAGAGTTGGAGACAACCGACTATGCCTACGGAGGTCCGAAGTTTTCACGGATTGGCCGGTTATTATCGTCGGTTTATCCAAGACTTTTCTAAAATCGCTTCTTCATTAACGAAGTTGACAAGGAAGAACGCGAGATTTAATTGGGAGAATGAGTAAGAAATTGCTTTTCAATTGCTAAAAGAGAAGTTGTGTCAAGCACCGGTGTTAGTGTTGCCGGAAGGAGTGGAAGACATGACGGTTTATTGTGATGCTTCGTTAAATGGAATCGGGTGTGTTCTAATGCAAAGAGGTAAGGTCATCGCTTATGCCTCTCGACAATTAAAGGAACACGAGACGAGATATCCGACTCATGATCTTGAGTTGGCGGCGGTTGTGCATGCGTTGAAAATTTGGCGCCATTACTTGTATGGTGTCAAGTGTACGATTTATTCGGATCATAAGAGTTTGAAACATCTCTTTAATCAACGAGATTTGAATTATCGTCAACGTAGGTGGATGGATGTGGTAAAAGACTATGATTGTGAGATACTTTATCATCCGGGCAAAGCAAATGTGGTCGTGGATGCGTTAAGTCGAAAGAGTCATCACCCGGCGTTACGATTGGGATTGTTACGTATGATTATTACTAACGATTTTCTTGAAAAACTTGGTGTGATTCAAATAGAGGCTTACATTCACAACAAGCATGCGGAACGAATAGTGGGGCAATCGGAGTTCATTACTATGGGCTCGCGTGGTTTGTTGTCTTTTCAAGGAAGGTTGTGGGTGCCTAAGATGGGTGATTATCGACAAGTGCTACTTGATGAAGCACATAAGTTAAAGTATTCCATTCATCCGGGAGCGACAAAAATGTATCTTGATTTAAGAAAAGAGTATTGGTGGCCGGGCATGAAACGTGATGTTGTAAAGTATGTTGAGCAATGCGTCACGTGCTTGCAAGTTAAAGCCGAGCACCAAAAGCCGTATGGTAAGTTGAAACCGTTAGAAATCCCGAAGTGGAAATGGGAGCACATTACCATGGATTTCATCACAAAGTTACCTAAAACGGCGAGAACCCAATTTGATTCGATTTGGGTGATAGTTGACCGATTGATAAAAAGTGCTTTGTTTCTTCCCATTCGGGAATCAATATCGTCGGAAACCTTGGCTAAATTGTTTATTAAGGAAATAGTCGCTCGGCATGGGGTTCCTATATCTATTATTTCGGATCGAGATACCCGTTTTACATCTCGTTTTTGGGAAAAGTTTCATGACGATATGGGTACACAGTTAAAATTGAGCACGGCGTATCATCCTCAAACGGACGGTCAATCCGAACGTACGAATCAAACATTAGAGGATATGTTACGGGCATGTATTATTGATTTCGGTGGTATTTGGGACGAGCACTTACCTTTGGTGGAATTCTCGTACAATAATAGTTATCATACTAGTATCGGGATGCCACCGTATGAGATGCTTTATGGGTGAAGGTGTCGAACTCCAGTTTGTTGGGGTGAAGTGGGACAAAAGGAAATCGAGAGTAACGAGTTGGTTTTAGAGACGAATAGCAAGATTGATGTGATTCGGGATCATTTGAAAAAGGCGCAAGATAGGCAAAAGTCGTATGCCGATAAACGTAGACGAACGATCGAATTTCAAGAAGGTGACATGGTGATGCTCAAAGTTTCGCCGTGGAAGGGTATTATTCGACCATTTAAAGTTTTAGCTCGTGTTGGTGAAGTCGCGTATCTTCTGGAATTATTCGAAGAGCTTGCGGGGATCCATAATACATTTCATGTCTCCCATCTCCGTAAGTGTCTTGCGGATGATTCATCTTGGGTGCCATTAGACGAGATTGAGCTAAATAATAAGTTAGAGTATATCGAGGAACCGATTGCCATACTCGATGAGAAGGTCAAAAGGTTGAGACATAAAGAGGTTAGGACTTTTAAAGTTCAATGGCGTCATAGTAAGGGTTCCGAGTTTACTTGGGAGCCCGAAGAGTTTGTGTTGGTTTATCTTCCCTCTTGTCATGCGGCTTGGATTGCGAGGATGCGCTCCGATTCAAGTGGGGGAGAGTTGTAACACCCCGTTTTTCCCGTACATATTTGAAGGTACAAACTTAATTATTAGCACGATTATATCTTGTTCGTTTATGTGATTAAATGAGCCAAAGTGTTAGTTTATGAGTGGGTGCATGTATGTGAGTGTATATATATATGTATATATATATATATATATATATTCGAGAATACATGTGTGGACATGTATATGTACGTGTCGCGATGGAGTTGAGTCGTGCGGGACTTAAGGTTGAAGCTTAGGCGTGCATAGGAAGAGTGAATGAGGTGTGCTAGTTGTTTGAACCATCGTTTTGTGTTAAATGGTCGAAGTGACCAGGCTCAGGCAAACACCGCGCCGCGACAGGCGGGACCGCGCCGCGATAAACAAAGCAAACCTGGATCAGAGATTGGGTTAAGAAGGACCTATTTTCCCTTTATGTGTCGCGCCACGACGATTAAGGCCGCGCCGCGACAGTTCTGCTGAACTGGTGTCGGACTTAGCTCATTTTAAGGGATTTTAAAGGGCAAAATGGTAAATTGACATATGGATCTGATGGGGGCATTAACTCTCCACCACATATCCATTTAATTCATTTCCTTTTTCTATTTTCTTTCATTTTTCTCTCCCAAAACTTGAAACCCTTTTGAATTAAAAGTGAGATTTGAGAGTGAAGGATTGAGGGTTGATCTTTGGAGCAAGAATTAAAGTTGTTCCTTGTGTCTCTAGCTACGCGTTAATAGTCTCGGGAAGTTCTAACCTTATGATCTAAGTTTTAATTGGTTCATGGCTAGGGTTTTGGTTACTACAGAATTGTATGACCCATTTGAGGGTAAAATGGGTGAGTTTGGGTTATGTTGTTGTAATGAAACCCTAATAGCCACAATCTAGGGTTTTGGCCTAGTGATTTGAGGTTGTAAGTGTCAATTGGTGTTGTTAGTCACTAATGCACTTTAAGAATTATGAAAGAAGTGTTAATGGGCAAGTTTGACTTGATTTTGAGTCTAAGTAATATAAAATGGGTCAAAATGTACTAATTGACCTAATTAGATGAAATGGGTATGGATTACCCTAAGTTTTGTGTTAATTGAAGTTAATAGACTTTAATTCACTAGTCTTAGTGATTAAAGTCGAGTCTTGGCCATTTATGGGCGGTTGTGAGTAGTTAAGTCATTTAATGAAAATTTGGTCATTAAATGTTCAAGTGGGAATATTATGGTTAATCCCACTAGTTGTGAAATTGAATGTGCACTTAATGATTTAGGTACATTGCGTTGAAGCTCAGAAGTGCTAAATCATCATCCTTGTGACAAGGTGAGTGGAATAATTATGCGTTCATGTATATGGCGTGTTTATTTGTGAATGTTATGGTATGAACCACGTGCCGGTAGTGCCATAACATGTGTGGGATCGAGTGTGAACCACGAGCCGGTAGCACTATAAACTAAGATGTGAACCACGAGCCGGTAGCACTATAAACTAAGATGTGAACCACGAGCCGGTAGCATCGAGTGTGAACCACGAGCCGGTAGCACTATAAACGAGTATGACTCAAAAGCGTATGGTGTGAACCACGAGCCGGTAGCACCATAGCGTTATTGGTTAACCATATTGAGATTGTTGTTTTTGTTTAGCATATAATATATATTGAGTTGAGTATATGCTAATGAAGTGGTGTGATAATGTACGACTTGCTAGTGTTACGGGTATGTTGACATGCTATTTGAGTTACAAGTTCGTATGAGGTATTTGGTAATGTGATTGCAAATGGATAGGTTATATATATGTATGTATAATTGTTGCACTCACTAAGCATTGCTTACCCTCTCGTTGTTTACCATTTTTATAGGTTCCGGCTTGGACAAGGGTAAGGGCATACGTTTGGACTAGTGGTCTCCCGCTTTGTTGTCGGGGGTGCTTTTGGTGTTAGCTTTTGAAGTTGGCCTAATGTTTTGGGTAGTTTAGCCCCAAACCATGCTCGAGGGTCGTTTGGATTATAAACTATCCTTGTAGTGGGTCAAACTTGTATTAAACTTAATTAATGGCTTTCGTGCCTTTTTGTAAACATTAAAATTGAGGTACGTTTAAATGGGACTTGTGGAATGGTTTACATATTTAATTGGCACATAAATGTGTATTATATATAAAAAAAATTTATCGTATGGAATACGGGTTAGGTTGTTTCAACTAAGCAGAATTGTAATGTAAACTTTATGCTTAACATTTGTATCTTTAAGTTTACATTGTGAGATACTTCCTTTGAGGGGTTAAGGAAGTTAAATGGTTCTTGCGATAGAAAACATCTATCTTACTTAATGATTCAACTTCCTTAAAGGGATCTAGGAAGTTGATTAATTTCATTGTGAATTAATACTTGTCCAATGTAAAGACAAGTTTGATCTAAGTAAGGTTGGTGTGACCTATTGAAGAACTATGGGTGATTGTAAGCTTAGCTATAAGTTTACTTGTGAGCTATCTTCTTAAAAGGATCTAGAAGGTAGTTGTGATTTCACTAGGTTAGAGCATTAGGATCTTGTGGTAAGAGCTTTTGGTGATTGTGAATTCTTCAAAGGGACGTAAGGGTTCATAAGTGAAATGTCCCGTTCTTATTGATTAAAAACGTTCCATATTAATTGATTTCGTTGCGAGGTTTTGACCTCTATATGAGACGTTTTTCAAAGACTGCATTCATTTTTAAAACAAACCATAACCTTTATTTCATAAATAAAGGTTTAAAAAGCTTTACTTAGATTATCAAATAATGATAATCTAAAATATCATGTTTACACACGACCATTACATAATGGTTTACAATACAAATATGTTACATCGAAATCAGTTTCTTGAATGCAGTTTTTACACAATATCATACAAACATGGACTCCAAATCTTGTCCTTATTTTAGTATGCAACAGCGGAAGCTCTTAATATTCACCTGAGAATAAACATGCTTTAAACGTCAACAAAAATGTTGGTGAGTTATAGGTTTAACCTATATATATCAAATCGTAACAATAGACCACAAGATTTCATATTTCAATACACATCCCATACATAGAGATAAAAATCATTCATATGGTGAACACCTGGTAACCGACAATAACAAGATGCATATATAAGAATATCCCCATCATTCCGGGACACCCTTCGGATATGATATAAATTTCGAAGTACTAAAGCATCCGGTACTTTGGATGGGGTTTGTTAGGCCCAATAGATCTATCTTTAGGATTCGCGTCAATTAGGGTGTCTGTTCCCTAATTCTTAGATTACCAGACTTAATAAAAAGGGGCATATTCGATTTCGATAATTCAACCATAGAATGTAGTTTCACGTACTTGTGTCTATTTTGTAAATCATTTATAAAACCTGCATGTATTCTCATCCCAAAAATATTAGATTTTAAAAGTGGGACTATAACTCACTTTCACAGATTTTTACTTCGTCGGGAAGTAAGACTTGGCCACTGTTGATTCACGAACCTATAACAATATATACATATATATTAAAGTATGTTCAAAATATATTTACAACACTTTTAATATATTTTGATGTTTTAAGTTTATTAAGTCAGCTGTCCTCGTTAGTAACCTATAACTAGTTGTCCACAGTTAGATGTACAGAAATAAATCGATAAATATTATCTTGAATCAATCCACGACCCAGTGTATACGTATCTCAGTATTGATCACAACTCAAACTATATATATTTTGGAATCAACCTCAACCCTGTATAGCTAACTCCAACATTCACATATAGAGTGTCTATGGTTGTTCCGAAATATATATAGATGTGTCGACATGATAGGTCGAAACATTGTATACGTGTCTATGGTATCTCAAGATTACATAATATACAATACAAGTTGATTAAGTTATGGTTGGAATAGATTTGTTACCAATTTTCACGTAGCTAAAATGAGAAAAATTATCCAATCTTGTTTTACCCATAACTTCTTCATTTTAAATCCGTTTTGAGTGAATCAAATTGCTATGGTTTCATATTGAACTCTATTTTATGAATCTAAATAGAAAAAGTATAGGTTTATAGTCGGAAAAATAAGTTACAAGTCGTTTTTGTAAAGGTAGTCATTTCAGTCGAAAGAACGACGTCTAGATGACCATTTTAGAAAACATACTTCCACTTGGAGTTTAACCATAATTTTTGGATATAGTTTCATGTTCATAATAAAAATCATTTTCTCAGAATAACAACTTTTAAATCAAAGTTTATCATAGTTTTTAATTAACTAACCCAAAACAGCCCGCGGTGTTACTACGACGGCGTAAACCGGTTTTACGGTGTTTTTCGTGTTTTCAGGTTTTAAATCATTAAGTTAGCATATCATATAGATATAGAACATGTGTTTAGTTGATTTTAAAAGTCAAGTTAGAAGGATTAACTTTTGTTTGCGAACAAGTTTAGAATTAACTAAACTATGTTCTAGTGATTACAAGTTTAAACCTTCGAATAAGATAGCTTTATATGTATGAATCGAATGATGTTATGAACATAATTACTACCTTAATTTCCTTGGATAAACCTACTGGAAAAGAGTAAAATGGATCTAGCTTCAATGGATCCTTGGATGGCTCGAAGTTCTTGAAGCAGAATCATGACACGAAAACAAGTTCAAGTAAGATCATCACTTGAAATAAGATTGTTATAGTTATAGAAATTGAACCAAAGTTTGAATATGATTATTACCTTGTATTAGAATGATAACCTACTGTAAGAAACAAAGATTTCTTGAGGTTGGATGATCACCTTACAAGATTGGAAGTGAGCTAGCAAACTTGAAAGTATTCTTGATTTTATGAAACTAGAACTTTTGGAATTTATGAAGAACACTTAGAACTTGAAGATAGAACTTGAGAGAGATCAATTAGATGAAGAAAATTGAAGAATGAAAGTGTTTGTAGGTGTTTTTGGTCGTTGGTGTATGGATTAGATATAAAGGATATGTAATTTTGTTTTCATGTAAATAAGTCATGAATGATTACTCATATTTTTGTAATTTTATGAGATATTTCATGCTAGTTGCCAAATGATGGTTCCCACATGTGTTAGGTGACTCACATGGGCTGCTAAGAGCTGATCATTGGAAAGTATATACCAATAGTACATACATCTAAAAGCTGTGTATTGTACGAGTACGAATACGGGTGCATACGAGTAGAATTGTTGATGAAACTGAACGAGGATGTAATTGTAAGCATTTTTGTTAAGTAGAAGTATTTTGATAAGTGTATTGAAGTCTTTCAAAAGTGTATAAATACATATTAAAACACTACATGTATATACATTTTAACTGAGTCGTTAAGTCATCGTTAGTCGTTACATGTAAGTGTTATTTTGAAACCTTTAGGTTAACGATCTTGTTAAATGTTGTTAACCCAATGTTTATAATATCAAATGAGATTTTAAATTATTATATTATCATGATATTATCATGTATGAATATCTCTTAATATGATATATATACATTAAATGTCTTTACAACGATAATCGTTACATATATGTCTCGTTTAAAAATCATTAAGTTAGTAGTCTTGTTTTTACATATGTAGTTCATTGTTAATATACTTTATGATATGTTATCTTATCATAGTATCATGTTAACTATATATATATATATATCCATATATATGTCATCATATAGTTTTTACAAGTTTTAACGTTCGTGAATCACCGGTCAACTTGGGTGGTCAATTGTCTATATGAAACATATTTCAATTAATCAAGTCTTAACAAGTTTGATTGCTTAACATGTTGGAAACATTTAATCATGTAAATATCAATCTCAATTAATATATATAAACATGGAAAAGTTCGGGTCACTACAGTACCTACTCGTTAAATAAATTTCGTCTCGAAATTTTAAGCTGTTGAAGGTGTTGACGAATCTTCTGGAAATAGATGCGGGTATTTCTTCTTCATCTGATCTTCACGCTCCCAGGTGAACTCGGGTCCTCTACGAGCATTCCATCGAACCTTAACAATTGGTATCTTGTTTTGCTTAAGTCTTTTAACCTCACGATCCATTATTTCGACGGGTTCTTCGATGAATTGAAGTTTTTCGTTGATTTGGATTTCATCTAACGGAATAGTGAGATCTTCTTTAGCAAAACATTTCTTTAAATTTGAGACGTGGAAAGTGTTATGTACAGCCGCGAGTTGTTGAGGTAACTCTAGTCGGTAAGCTACTGGTCCGACACGATCAATAATCTTGAATGGTCCAATATACCTTGGATTTAATTTCCCTCGTTTACCAAATCGAACAACGCCTTTCCAAGGTGCAACTTTAAGCATGACCATCTCTCCAATTTCAAATTCTATATCTTTTCTTTTAATGTCAGCGTAGCTCTTTTGTCGACTTTGGGCGGTTTTCAACCGTTGTTGAATTTGGATGATCTTCTCGGTAGTTTCTTGTATAATCTCCGGACCCGTAATCTGTCTATCCCCCACTTCACTCCAACAAATCGGAGACCTGCACTTTCTACCATAAAGTGCTTAAAACGGCGCCATCTCAATGCTTGAATGGTAGCTGTTGTTGTAGGAAAATTCTGCTAACGGTAGATGTCGATCCCAACTGTTTCCGAAATCAATAACACATGCTCGTAGCATGTCTTCAAGCGTTTGTATCGTCCTTTCGCTCTGCCCATCAGTTTGTGGATGATAGGCAGTACTCATGTCTAGACGAGTTCCTAATGCTTGCTGTAATGTCTGCCAGAATCTTGAAATAAATCTGCCATCCCTATCAGAGATAATAGAGATTGGTATTCCATGTCTGGAGACGACTTCCTTCAAATACAGTCGTGCTAACTTCTCCATCTTGTCATCTTCTCTTATTGGTAGGAAGTGTGCTGATTTGGTGAGACGATCAACTATTACCCAAATAGTATCAAAACCACTTGCAGTCCTTGGCAATTTAGTGATGAAATCCATGGTAATGTTTTCCCATTTCCATTCCGGGATTTCGGGTTGTTGAAGTAGACCTGATGGTTTCTGATGCTCAGCTTTGACCTTAGAACACGTCAAACATTCTCCTACGTATTTAGCAACATCGGCTTTCATACCCGGCCACCAAAAATGTTTCTTGAGATCCTTGTACATCTTCCCCGTTCCAGGATGTATTGAGTATCTGGTTTTATGAGCTTCTCTAAGTACCATTTCTCTCATATCTCCAAATTTTGGTACCCAAATCCTTTCAGCCCTATACCGGGTTTCGTCTTCCCGAATATTAAGATGCTTCTCCGATCCTTTGGGTATTTCATCCTTTAAATTTCCCTCTTTTAAAACTCCTTGTTGCGCCTCCTTTATTTGAGTAGTAATGTTATTATGAATCATTATATTCATAGATTTTACTCGAATGGGTTCTCTGTCCTTCCTGCTCAAGGCATCGGCTACCACATTTGCCTTCCCCGGGTGGTAACGAATCTCAAAGTCGTAATCATTCAATAATTCAATCCACCTACGCTGCCTCATATTCAGTTGTTTCTGATTAAATATGTGTTGAAGACTTTTGTGGTCGGTATATATAATACTTTTGACCCCATATAAGTAGTGCCTCCAAGTCTTTAATGCAAAAACAACCGCGCCTAATTCCAAATCATGCGTCGTATAATTTTGTTCGTGAATCTTCAATTGTCTAGACGCATAAGCAATCACCTTCGTTCGTTGCATTAATACACAACCGAGACCTTGCTTTGATGCATCACAATAAATCACAAAATCATCATTCCCTTCAGGCAATGACAATATAGGTGCCGTAGTTAGCTTTTTCTTCAATAACTGAAACGCTTTCTCTTGTTCATCATTCCATTCAAATTTCTTCCCTTTATGCGTTAATGCAGTCAAGGGTTTTGCTATTCTGGAAAAGTCTTGGATGAACCTTCTGTAGTAACCAGCTAGTCCTAAAAACTGGTGTATGTGTTTCGGAGTTTTCGGGGTTTCCCACTTTTCAACAGTTTCTATCTTTGTCGGATCCACCTTAATACCTTCTTTGTTCACTATGTGACCGAGGAATTGAACTTCTTCCAACCAAAATGCACACTTTGAAAACTTAGCGTACAATTCTTCCTTCCTCAATACTTCTAACACCTTTCTCAAATGTTCACCGTGTTCTTGGTCATTCTTTGAGTAAATAAGTATGTCATCAATGAAAACAATGACAAACTTGTCAAGGTATGGTCCACACACTCGGTTCATAAGGTCCATGAACACAGCTGGTGCATTAGTTAAACCAAACGGCATGACCATAAACTCGTAATGACCGTAACGTGTTCTGAAAGCAGTCTTTGGAATATCATCTTCTTTCACCCGCATTTGATGATACCCGGAACGTAAGTCAATCTTTGAATAAACAGACGAGCCTTGTAGTTGATCAAATAAGTCGTCGATTCTCGGTAGTGGGTAGCGGTTCTTGATGGTAAGTTTGTTCAACTCTCGGTAGTCGATACACAACCTGAATGTACCATCTTTCTTCTTGACAAACAAAACAGGAGCTCCCCACGGTGATGTGCTTGGTCGAATGAAACCACGCTCTAAAAGTTCTTGTAATTGGCTTTGCAGTTCTTTCATCTCGATGGGTGCGAGTCTATAAGGAGCACGAGCTATTGGTGCAGCTCCTGGTACAAGATCTATTTGAAATTCAACGGATCGATGTGGGGGTAATCCCGGTAATTCTTTCGGAAATACATCGGGAAATTCTTTTGCAATGGGAACATCATTGATGCTCTTTTCTTCAGTTTGTACTTTCTCGACGTGTGCTAGAACAGCATAGCAACCTTTTCTTATTAGTTTTTGTGCCTTCAAATTACTAATAAGATGTAGCTTCGTGTTGCCCTTTTCTCCGTACACCATTAAGAGTTTTCCTTTTTCTCGTATAATGCGAATTGCATTTTTGTAACAAACGATCTCCGCTTTCACTTCTTTCAACCAGTCCATACCGATTATCACATCAAAACTCCCTAACTCTACTGGTATCAAATCAATCTTAAATGTTTCGCTAACCAGTTTAATTTCTCGATTCCGACATATATTATCTGCTGAAATTAATTTACCATTTGCTAATTCGAGTAAAAATTTACTATCCAAAGGCGTCAATGGACAACTTAATTTAGCACAAAAATCTCTACTCATATAGCTTCTATCCGCACCCGAATCAAATAAAACGTAAGCAGATTTATTGTCAATAAGAAACGTACCCGTAACAAGCTCCGGGTCTTCCTGTGCCTCTACCGCATTAATATTGAAAACTCTTCCACGGCCTTGTCCATTCGTGTTCTCCTGGTTCGGGCAATTTCTAATAATGTGGCCTGGTTTTCCACATTTATAACAAACTACATTGGCATAACTTGCTCCGACACTACTTGCTCCGCCATTACTCGTTCCGACACCATTTGTTCCTTTCGTTCTATTAACCCCTGGTCCGTAGACCTCACACTTCGCCGCGCTATGACCATTTCTTTTACACTTGTTGCAAAATTTGGTGCAGAACCCCGAGTGATTCTTTTCACACCTTTGGCATAGCTGCTTCTGATTGTTGTTGTTGTTGTTGTTGCGGTTATTATTGTTGTTGGGATAGTTGTTGTAGTTGATGTTGTTGTTGTTGTTGTTGTTGTTGGGCCGTTTGTTGTAGTTGCGATTGATGTTGCGATTGTTGGGATAATTGTTGCGATTATTGTTGTAATTGCTGTTGTTGTTGTATTGGTGATTCTTATCACCGTTTTCCTCCCACTTTCTTTTGACTTGCTTCACATTGGCCTCTTCAGCAGTCTGTTCTTTAATTCTTTCTTCAATCTGGTTCACTAGTTTGTGAGCCATTCTACATGCCTGTTGTATGGAGGCGGGCTCGTGTGAACTTATATCTTCTTGGATTCTTTCCGGTAATCCTTTCACAAACGCGTCGATCTTCTCTTCCTCATCTTCGAATGCTCCCGGACACAATAGGCACAATTTTGTGAATCGTCTTTCGTACGTGGTAATATCAAATCCTTGGGTTCGTAACCCTCTAAGTTCTGTCTTGAGCTTATTGACCTCGGTTCTGGGACGGTACTTCTCGTTCATCAAGTGCTTGAATGCTGACCACGGTAGTGCGTACGCATCATCTTGTCCCACTTGCTCTAGATAGGTATTCCACCATGTTAACGCAGAACCTGTGAAGGTATGCGTAGCGTACTTCACTTTGTCCTCTTCAGTACACTTACTTATGGCAAACACCGATTCAACCTTCTCGGTCCACCGTTTCAATCCGATCGGTCCTTCGGTTCCATCAAATTCCAAAGGTTTGCAGGCAGTGAATTCTTTGTAGGTGCATCCTACACGATTTCCTGTACTGCTAGATCCAAGGTTATTGTTGGTATGTAGCGCAGCCTGTACTTCGGCTATGTTTGAAGCTAGAAAAGTACGGAATTCCTCTTCATTCATATTCACGGTGTGTCGAGTAGTCGGTGCCATTTCCTTCAAAATAGCTAAATGGAACAAGTTAATCATACAGAATATTAAGAGTAGTTAATAGTATTTCGTAGCATAATATGAACTCATTTATAAAAGCTTTTTCTTCATATTAGCGTTTTATAAGTTTAAATTCGGGTAGTACCTACCCGTTAAGTTCATACTTAGTAGCTAATATACAATTCAACTACTACAATTCTATATGAAAAACTGATTATAATAATATTTCGCGTTCAAACTTTTATACAATATTTTACAAACTTACAATACCGCTTATTTTACATAAAGCATGAAATATAGCACACAATAACTTTGATACAAGATAGTTGTGAAGACAATTCTAGCTAGTACACAAGTCGTTCAGCAAAGGCAATAAAGACACGTAATTCATACGTCCAGAAACAAGTCATGCATTCTGGTTTTACTAGGACTACTTCCCATCCTTGGTCTTGTGCAACATAACCGTTATGGCCTTTGATAAGACAGCGTGTTGTAACGTCATCAAAGGGACGAGGGTTACGTAATGTCCAACAGTCCCGTAATAATCTAAAAACCTCATTTCTTACCCCAATTACCGACTCCGTCACTTGTGGAAACGTTTTGTTTAATAGTTGTAGCCCGATGTTCTTGTTCTCACTTTGGTGAGAAGCGAACATTACTAATCCGTAAGCATAACATGCTTCTTTATGTTGCATGTTAGCCGCTTTTTCTAAATCACGAAGTCCAATATTCGGATATATTGAGTCAAAATAATTTTTTAACCCGTTGCGTAAAATAGCATTTGGGTTCCCCGCAATATATGCGTCAAAGTAAACACATCGTAACTTATGGGTTTCCCAATGTGATATCCCCCATCTTTCAAATGAAAGTCTCTTATAAACCAAGACATTCTTGGAACGTTCTTCGAATGTCTTACAAACTGATCTCGCCTTAAATAGTTGTGCCGAAGAATTCTGGCCGACTCTAGACAAGATTTCATCAATCATGTCTCCGGGTAGGTCTCTTAAAATATTGGGTTGTCTATCCATTTTGTGTTTTTAAACTGTAAAATAGACAAGAGTTAGATTCATAAAAAAAATACTTATTAATACAAGCAATTTTTACATATATCATAAAGCATAAGAACACTATATTACATATATTACACCACACGAATACAACTATCTTATTCCGACTCGCTCGTTTCTTCTTCTTCGGTTTTGGTTCGTTTTGCCAAGTTTCTAGGGATATATGGTGTTCCCCTAATACGAGCCGTCGTTGTCCACATTGGTTTAGAAAAACCTGGTAGTTTAGAGGTTCCCGGGTCATTGTTACAACTTAAGGACTTCGGGGGTTGACGATACATATAAAGTTCATCGGGGTTGGAATTAGATTTCTCTATTTTTATGCCCTTTCCCTTATTATTTTCTTTTGCCTTTTTAAATTCAGTTGGGGTAATTTCTATAACATCATCGGAATTCTCGTCGGAATCCGATTCATCGGAGAATTGGTAATCCTCCCAATATTTTGCTTCCTTGGCGGAAACACCATTGACCATAATTAACTTTGGTCGGTTGGTTGAGGATTTTCTTTTACTTAACCGTTTTATTATTTCCCCCACCGGTTCTATTTCTTCATCCGGTTCCGATTCTTCTTCCGGTTCCGATTCTTCTTCCGGTTCCGACTCTTCTTCCGGTTCCTCTTCGGGAACTTGTGAATCAGTCCACAAATCATTCCAATTTACATTTGACTCTTCATTATTATTAGGTGAGTCAATGGGACTTGTTCTAGAGGTAGACATCTATCACATAATATCAAACACGTTAAGAGATTAATATATCACATAATATTCATATGTTAAAAATATATAGTTTCCAACAAAAATGTTAAGCAATCATTTTTAAAGAAAACACGGTCAAAGTCCAGACTCACTAATGCATCCTAACAAACTCGATAAGACACACTAATGCAAATTTTCTGGTTCTCTAAGACCAACGCTCGGATACCAACTGAAATGTCTCGTTCTTATTGATTAAAAACGTTCCATATTAATTGATTTCGTTGCGAGGTTTTGACCTCTATATGAGACGTTTTTCAAAGACTGCATTCATTTTTAAAACAAACCATAACCTTTATTTCATAAATAAAGGTTTAAAAAGCTTTACTTAGATTATCAAATAATGATAATCTAAAATATCCTGTTTACACACGACCATTACATAATGGTTTACAATACAAATATGTTACATCGAAATCAGTTTCTTGAATGCAGTTTTTACACAATATCATACAAACATGGACTCCAAATCTTGTCCTTATTTTAGTATGCAACAGCGGAAGCTCTTAATATTCACCTGAGAATAAACATGCTTTAAACGTCAACAAAAATGTTGGTGAGTTATAGGTTTAACCTATATATATCAAATCGTAACAATAGACCACAAGATTTCATATTTCAATACACATCCCATACATAGAGATAAAAATCATTCATATGGTGAACACCTGGTAACCGACAATAACAAGATGCATATATAAGAATATCCCCATCATTCCGGGACACCCTTCGGATATGATATAAATTTCGAAGTACTAAAGCATCCGGTACTTTGGATGGGGTTTGTTAGGCCCAATAGATCTATCTTTAGGATTCGCGTCAATTAGGGTGTCTGTTCCCTAATTCTTAGATTACCAGACTTAATAAAAAGGGGCATATTCGATTTCGATAATTCAACCATAGAATGTAGTTTCACGTACTTGTGTCTATTTTGTAAATCATTTATAAAACCTGCATGTATTCTCATCCCAAAAATATTAGATTTTAAAAGTGGGACTATAACTCACTTTCACAGATTTTTACTTCGTCGGGAAGTAAGACTTGGCCACTGTTGATTCATGAACCTATAACAATATATACATATATATTAAAGTATGTTCAAAATATATTTACAACACTTTTAATATATTTTGATGTTTTAAGTTTATTAAGTCAGCTGTCCTCGTTAGTAACCTATAACTAGTTGTCCACAGTTAGATGTACAGAAATAAATCGATAAATATTATCTTGAATCAATCCACGACCCAGTGTATACGTATCTCAGTATTGATCACAACTCAAACTATATATATTTTGGAATCAACCTCAACCCTGTATAGCTAACTCCAACATTCACATATAGAGTGTCTATGGTTGTTCCGAAATATATATAGATGTGTCGACATGATAGGTCGAAACATTGTATACGTGTCTATGGTATCTCAAGATTACATAATATACAATACAAGTTGATTAAGTTATGGTTGGAATAGATTTGTTACCAATTTTCACGTAGCTAAAATGAGAAAAATTATCCAATCTTGTTTTACCCATAACTTCTTCATTTTAAATCCGTTTTGAGTGAATCAAATTGCTATGGTTTCATATTGAACTCTATTTTATGAATCTAAATAGAAAAAGTATAGGTTTATAGTCGGAAAAATAAGTTACAAGTCGTTTTTGTAAAGGTAGTCATTTCAGTCGAAAGAACGACGTCTAGATGACCATTTTAGAAAACATACTTCCACTTTGAGTTTAACCATAATTTTTGGATATAGTTTCATGTTCATAATAAAAATCATTTTCTCAGAATAACAACTTTTAAATCAAAGTTTATCATAGTTTTTAATTAACTAACCCAAAACAGCCCGCGGTGTTACTACGACGGCGTAAACCGGTTTTACGGTGTTTTTCGTGTTTCCAGGTTTTAAATCATTAAGTTAGCATATCATATAGATATAGAACATGTGTTTAGTTGATTTTAAAAGTCAAGTTAGAAGAATTAACTTTTGTTTGCGAACAAGTTTAGAATTAACTAAACTATGTTCTAGTGATTACAAGTTTAAACCTTCGAATAAGATAGCTTTATATGTATGAATCGAATGATGTTATGAACATCATTACTACCTTAATTTCCTTGGATAAACCTACTGGAAAAGAGAAAAATGGATCTAGCTTCAATGGATCCTTGGATGGCTCGAAGTTCTTGAAGCAGAATCATGACACGAAAACAAGTTCAAGTAAGATCATCACTTGAAATAAGATTGTTATAGTTATAGAAATTGAACCAAAGTTTGAATATGATTATTACCTTGTATTAGAATGATAACCTACTGTAAGAAACAAAGATTTCTTGAGGTTGGATGATCACCTTACAAGATTGGAAGTGAGCTAGCAAACTTGAAAGTATTCTTGATTTTATGAAACTAGAACTTTTGGAATTTATGAAGAACACTAAGAACTTGAAGATAGAACTTGAGAGAGATCAATTAGATGAAGAAAATTGAAGAATGAAAGTGTTTGTAGGTGTTTTTGGTCTTTGGTGTATGGATTAGATATAAAGGATATGTAATTTTGTTTTCATGTAAATAAGTCATGAATGATTACTCATATTTTTGTAATTTTATGAGATATTTCATGCTAGTTGCCAAATGATGGTTCCCACATGTGTTAGGTGACTCACATGGGCTGCTAAGAGCTGATCATTGGAGTGTATATACCAATAGTACATACATCTAAAAGCTGTGTATTGTACGAGTACGAATACGGGTGCATACGAGTAGAATTGTTGATGAAACTGAACGAGGATGTAATTGTAAGCATTTTTGTTAAGTAGAAGTATTTTGATAAGTGTATTGAAGTCTTTCAAAAGTGTATAAATACATATTAAAACACTACATGTATATACATTTTAACTGAGTCGTTAAGTCATCGTTAGTCGTTACATGTAAGTGTTGTTTTGAAACCTTTAGGTTAACGATCTTGTTAAATGTTGTTAACCCAATGTTTATAATATCAAATGAGATTTTAAATTATTATATTATCATGATATTATCATGTATGAATATCTCTTAATATGATATATATACATTAAATGTCTTTACAACGTTAATCGTTACATATATGTCTCGTTTAAAAATCATTAAGTTAGTAGTCTTGTTTTTACATATGTAGTTCATTGTTAATATACTTTATGATATGTTTTCTTATCATAGTATCATGTTAACTATATATATATATCCATATATATGTCATCATATAGTTTTTACAAGTTTTAACGTTCGTGAATCACCGATCAACTTGGGTGGTCAATTGTCTATATGAAACATATTTCAATTAATCAAGTCTTAACAAGTTTGATTGCTTAACATGTTGGAAACATTTAATCATGTAAATATCCATCTCAATTAATATATATAAACATGGAAAAGTTCGGGTCACTACAATAAGTAGCGGCTTATCGAAGAGCTAGTGTTGTATCCGGACACTCCACCGGGTTTGGGGTATCATAGTGACGAAAACTCTCAATTCGTAGAATTGGGGAGTGGATTAAGGTGGATTAGTTAACATCCACCCGAACCACTATAAATCCTTGTGTTTGAGCACTTTACTTTATTTCATATATAGTCTAACAAACACAAGCGTACTATTTTGTCAAAACTATTATTTTGAATTTGCAACAAAACACCATCATTGTTGAACAACTTGCACGGTAGAACTAACGGTTGACCGTAGACTTGACTGTGGTATCATCTAAACCGAAAAAGTTTTAATAAACTGTTTTAGAAATATTCACACCCCTCTAGTTCCTACAATTGGTATCAGAGCGGTTGCTCGAACCTTTGCTCTAAAAACGTTTTTGCTTGTGTTAAAAATTATTTTGTGCAAAAACTCGAGTTAAAAGGTCTTGGAACTAAACTCTTCATACTTAGGGTAATCTTGATCCATGGAACTTTATTGAAATGGGGAGTATGTGTATACAAAGCTATCAACACGACAAGGGTCAAGTATGTGTTTGAGAAATTGAAGATGGTTCTCAAGAAGAACCTCAAAGGAAAAGTGTCATGGCAACTCAAGCAAAATCAAATACAAATGGAACATGGAATGACGGTGAGCATGATGAAACTTGCCTTCTACGACAACAAGATAGTGAGAGTCAAGAAAGGAACACGAATGCTCAAACTTACATTCATTACATTGAGGAAAAATACCACCATTCACATGGTGAGGTAAGCTTGCTTGCTTTTAGTAAGAATCCATAAATTAATAGGTGTATAAAGATTGTGTACTCTAGATGTTGTAATAATTAACAAAACATTGATTAAAATGAAAAACTTGAAAAAAGAAATATTCTTTAAATAAATAAGTTAATTAAAAAAAATTAATCCCACTAAGGGATCCAGTTCTGTTCAATTTTTTTTGTAAAATCACACCCGATTCCATTTAAGTATGTAAAGAAAAATGTGGGGTTGAGACAAAATCACAACTATAAGTACACAATAGAAGCACCTTGAAACTTTTCATAAAACTTAGGTCAATGCAACGTATGGGATAATTGAAATTACTTGTGCCTTGAATCCTTTCATGAAAAATGACATGAGTTATTGCTTGATGTGTGCTTGAGTAATTGATCTTACATGCTAGAATACTTAGGTTGTCACACAACTTAGAGCCTTAAGTGATAGACATAATATCTAAGATTAGACTCTAAGCATCTTAATAAGTATTCTTGAAACTCATATAGTCAACAAAAGGTCACTTAGTGGGAATATTAATTAGAGACTAGAATCATTAGCATGTGACCACTTTAAACAAGAAAAAGAATTTGTTCTTAGATAAAGTTGTGATATAGTAAAAATGATTTTTAAAGTCAAAGATACTAAATGATAAATCAACACTTAGCTATAAAAGACACCTTGAGTAAACCTATCACATGCTTTTCGAAAATACACTTCATAAAAGCAACATAGCGCCAAACTAGTCGGCGCTCGAGCCTACGGACGATCGTGGATTGACCGCATAGGCTCTGATCAAAATGTGCTTTTGCAAATTTAAGATCGGCCGTGGTTAGATAATTTTAGATGTTGATTCTTTGTAAATTGGTTATAACATTAGTTTTACATTGTTTAGATTAAAAACATTTGCTAAATATAAAGCTATTTATTGTCATCAAATGACACTTGTTTATATAAGTGATAGTGATTCTCAAACAACTATAAGTGTACACGATAAATTATTCTCACTTAAGACATGAACTTGGTTTATCAAATCTTATAATATAAACATGTCTAAAAGCATAAACTCTAGTGTTTGAGAAAGTACTAAAATGGGTTAGGGCAAGAGTATCTAATGCTAACAACCCGGACTCAACAAACATTGGGTACCACGTTTTGTTTTTCTAACACGTTGTAGGTTTGTTAACAAGTGTGGTGGAAGACGATGTAATCACAAGTATTCAAAACACATGTCCATGATAAATATGTCACCCCGAGCACAAAGAACATGATGACATGATGGACATATTTCAAGTACCGTTATCGGTAGAGGTAACATTTCTTGCAAGTAAATGTGCTACTTGAGTTCTAGCTTGCTATGTGCATATATTTTAACATGCTAGTTAGGTCACAAATTATTTGAAAGTAGAAACTTGCTATGCATATAATTAGGTAGAATGTCTTATATGCTTGCAAGTGAAATTGGTGAAAAGATAAGAACATGTCAATATGTGCGTTGCATCAATACATTTTTTTTTAAAATTTGATGGCATATAAGATTAGATCACACGACCATGAAACTAATCATTAGAGATCTACCTAAAAGTAATATATGATGATCACTAAGTGAGCTAAAGTGTTAAAAAGATCATTCTCATTATTTTGCTTCAACAAAGTAAATATTTGATAAATAATGATAGCAAAGAGAATCATAGATACATCAATAGGAGTCAAATTAGACTTGTAGTGTGTAGTCTAAGTTCTTCGTTTTCTAGGTATAGTATAGATTTCCAAAGTTCAACTTTGTAGTCTTACTAAAGGGGTTGTATATGATTTCCATCATCTATGCTTAAGGAGATATATTCGTGATGATAGAACTCATTCCAGGCTCATACCTAAATTACAAAAAGAAAATGATATTATTCTTGTCTAAATTGATAGAGTAGTAGTCATTAATAAAAATTGTTAATTAAACGCATAAGCGTTTATTGAGTTGTTAAAATGTCTAAAACACACTTAGACATATTAAGACGGATGATTCTAAATCTTTGAGGTTAGAAAGCTTTAAGAATAATTCATGCTCTTAATTTCTAAACTAGAATTAGGTTTGCATCAAACTAACACCTAGAACAAACAAGTAAAATGAAAAGTTTCACTAACCTTTTAGATAAGTGCTAAGACATTAGACACACTTATGGAAATCAATGCTAGATTATCACTCAAAGGTGTATGTGTGACTCTAAAGGTAGGTACGTCTTTAGGATAATCTTTAGGAAGCAAAACCTAACTAGGTATAAATAGACGTCCGAGTAGCCTTAAGGAATAATTGAACATACATGAAAAGGCTATATCTTTACGTCTTGAAAGTCTTGAAAAACTTAGGACATACTTGCTTAATCATGTGTGTGAAATGGTAAAAGTTGGCAATACATTATTTGCTAAGAATCATAAGAATAAAATGTTAATAGATGTTCATGACTTGGTTATTGATCCAATTAACCATTGTTCTTGTGACAAGTTCTTTGAACTCATGGATGATAAGTTTAAAATATACTTTATAGAGAAACTTGAATGCTTTATGGTATGATTTACACTCTAGGCTTAACTCTAGGCTTCCGCTCATTATACACTAGGTGTAAACTGCATAATCTTTATCTCTTATATGTGCCATATATGTGTTCATTGTTTGTATAAGTGTGTGTGCAACATCTACATGCCATATTTGTATGCTTATGTGTTCGTATATGTGCAAATCTACTTGCCATACTCGCATGCTTATATGATCTTCATGCTTGACAATTTGAGTTATCTCTTTCGAACCTATGTGCTTGAAACCACCTTGAAAGACGTTACCCTACACACTTAACAATCATTAACTTGCTAATTGAATTTTATTTGTAAGGGCATTGTGCTAAATTTTTGCTACATCCAACATTCTATATATTCTTCATCATGCTTATGTGCTTTCATGCTTATGATTTATTAATATGTTGAAAAATTATGCTTGGATATTTTTGTGCTCATAGAACACCCCAAATTGTTAACTAAAATACATCAACAATGTTAACCGATTAACATTATTCATAGTCAAGTTAATAACATATGTTGACATGATGATAATTATCTTAGATCATAATTGTTGAGTGCCTGATAAGTACTTGGATATTAGCTTGTTTGCCATGTACTATGTGATTACTTATTATGTTATATCATTTAAGAGCACTCTGGGCTATATTTGAAAAGATAACTAAATAAGTAGTGATATAACATATATCGTATTTTGTTATGAATTGCGAGTTAAATGCCTTCCCAGTCTAGTTATTTAGGTTATGAATATGCTCATCAAAATTCATGCTATGAAACATGCCTCTATTTGATTATCATGGTTACTTGCTTTCCATGCATGATTGTTACTTGTTTTGTGAATTTTAATTGAGTTTATTATGCATAATTGCTTGTTTTGATGTGACATATGCTTACTATGATGAATATTATTCTTGAATCCTATGCATGCATATATTTCTAACAATATATGCGAGACTTCAACGCATCGTTATGCTCATCACCCATGCAAAGGAAAGTCCCGATATGTCACACTTTTGAGCCATTAAAAGGATCTTTAGAGAAATCTAAAGGGTTCTATGCATCATGAATATCATGTGCCTTGGAGATTCAGATAATGATGGATAGCTACTATTTAGAAGAGTGGTGTATGTGCATTAGTTGGTTTATGCATAACCTCTTGGCTCTCAAAGGAACAAACACTTGTAGCTCTCTCTCTACTACCAAAGTCGAGTATATAGCAATTGAAATATCATGTGCTCAAGGTTTATGGGTGAAACAAACTTTCCTCGATTAAGGTACCACTTCTTCTGAAACTCATATATGTGTGCATCCTCTTGCTAAATTTGGACTAGTCAACCTAATAAGTGATTATTTGAACATCAATTTAGCTTTGATCATTACAAGTTAAATATTACCATGCTTTATATGTTTAGGTTATACATATGTTCATCACTAAGTATACAAAGAGATATGCTCTTAGTTGAATAACTTGAAACTTAGTGTATGATTTTTCAGTGATAACTTATCATGTGGATAACGTTTCAACTTATCATATATGCCTTAGTGATCGCTATTGCTTGACATGCTATGCTTATGATATGTGCCATATGTATGCCATGCATGTGTCCTTACATAATTGTTGAAACTACTATGATAGTATCTATAGTGTTGCATGATATGATTACGTATAATGCTCTTACTTGTTTGTCATGCTATGTTATACTTGTGTTTTAACATGCTTGTTTGAACTTACTTTCATGCTCTAGCATCTAAGCTTATAAATATGATTGTTATGCATGATTATTTGCTTGAAAATTGATCTAATGTATATTAGCTTTTGCATGCTACTCTCACTTATGTTTTCACATTGTGCTATGTGCAATATGTATACCATGCTATGCTATATGGTTCTACATGCTTGGTTAAACCTACTTGCTTCTATACATGCCTGAAATTGGTAGAACTAGTGGAGTAATGTTGGTACTTAATGATAATGTTGCATGATATACTAAAGCTTCTGCTCACTACATGTTATATCACACATTCATGCTATACTATTCATTAACTCTGATATGTGGTGGTTCATACGCACTTTTGATCTTACATGCTCTCTAACGATCACATATATTGGTCAAAGTGCGCACTCCACTATCTTTGTTATCAATGACACACAATGATTCTTATGCTTGCTATATATTATTATGTGTGCGCACTATCCCTTGATTGAAGGTTTATCCAGCTCGTTGAGTTCATATTACTCCTTACTTGATATTATGACTTATGTGTGGACTAATCCACTTTTCTATGAGTCTTATATTGCACATTTTAAGGGGGAGCTAGATCATCTACCGCTATGTAAGATTCAAGGGGGAGCATTACTCTAGGGCGCGCTTAGTTCCAGGGGGAGTTAACCTTTATGCTTCGACAAAAGGGGGAAAAAGTGTATGGTAAGTGACGTTAACACTTATGTCGGTTTACATAACTAAGCACTTACCTATATGTTTGTCATCATCAAAAAGGGGGAGAATGTTGGTTAATGATCCAATGATAATATTCAAAAGTTAATCACTTTGTTTTGATGATGACACAAAAGAGATAAGTGATTAATCATATGTAAGACGACATGAGTTCATAAGCCTACACTATCTCTAGCAAATGACCAATGCATAAATAAACATCTTGGTAAAAGTGGTACGCGGCTGCACCACGGTCGACCGTGAATCTGACCGTGTGTGTCCTGTACCAACGAATTTAAGTTTTTCTAAAACTGTCAATCTACGGCTAACCTCACGGTCAACCGCAGTTCGACCGAAGTTTTCTCTGTCACCAAATTCATCAACTTTAAGTTAGACCACTTTGAGGCATCTATAATTTACAAAACCTTTTTAAACATACTTATAATAGTTTCCTTCTTTGTTTTCAAAAGAGTTTTGAACCAAAAGATGTTAATCTTGATTAATCACACCTAATGACACCTTAATGACAATTTAACTTGAAATAATATTAAACACACAAGTTATATCCTTTTATCCTATTGCATAATATCATTTAAACATACTAATAATGGTCGTTAAAGTCCCAATTAAAGAGGTTCTCTCCCATTACTTTTAAGTACCATTTGTATGTATGTAAGTGTAATTAATCCAAGCTAGTCAAGGTTGTAACATGAATCAATTAAGTTTCAACTAGATTCAAACTAGTTTAATTAAGGTGCAACAAGGTTCTAAAGAGCTAGATACTTCCATCAAAGAAAAGACAAATGGTTGAAGTCATAGGTTATGAAGTTTGGAGTGTTGAAAGTAACCAATGATAGTATATACTTGTAATCAAATGTTGGCAAATGCATGGAAGACTTACAATAAGAAGTTTGGATGGTTTCTACTTGTCATGGAACAAAATTCAGCATTTACCTCTTTTGGAATCAATGACAAAAGTCTCAAGATAAGATGCTTTCCTCATTTGCAAGTCCATCAATGAATACATCCAAAGTATAAGGTTAATGGTGGATAGAAAATTTTAGCATTTTCCATATTTGGTATTGGCAATTAAACTACTACAAAATACTTTCTTCATTTGATCATCCAAAGACAAATGCATGTGACCTTGAAGCATGCATGACTTATTGATTAAAGTATGCAATTACCTCTTTTGGATGAGCAAGATTATGTGTCACGACCCTACTTTTTCTGTTATCTTTTACCGTTTATTATTTAACGCCCGTTATTTGTTATTCGTGCCACGTCATTTCTATGACCTATATTATTATTTTAGTAATAATATATTAATTATTATGTGTTAAATGAATATTTGTATTCATAATTTAAATTGTACGTTTATACAAATCGTGGATTTCTATCCGGCGAATCTTTTCGGTTTTCAAATCAACGATTAAGCTTTTGGGATTTGTAAATCCTAATTATTTTAAATATGATATTTTAATGTCATATATTTATATATAGTGTTTATATATATTTTTTTTGTCGCGTATTTAATATCTCTCCGAATATTTAATCGCGTAGTCGTGTTTTTGCGTTTCAGGTTTCGTTCGAGCGTTCGGGCCACAAGGATTTTACCAAAACATCAAAGTGGTCCATGGGGCCCACCGCACACCCACCAATCGGTCGAATAAGGGAGGGGGTATACCCCTTTGCTTTTTCATTTTCCATTTCATGTTTTCATTTCCTCATTTCAACTAAACCTAAACCTAACTTTAATTTTTCTCCTTCTCCTCTCTTCTCCCATCTTGGTCGTCGCCCAAACCCACCATCATCATCATTTCATCAACAATTTTTGCTTGGATCATTCTATTGTTTGCATAAATGCGTTCCTCTCATTCTCCTCTACACGTTAATATCACTCAATTCTCGATTAGGGTATAAACACTAACCTTTAACACCCCGTCAAAAATCTCTTTAACGAAATGTTAACACTGGTCCCAGTGCTTGGCTTGACTTCTACGTAACAGCAATATTCTACAGCGGAAGCAATTAATACCTGAGAAAAACAATACGCAAAAACAGGTCAACAAATAATGTTGGTGAATCTACATGTTTAAAGTAATGTAACAGTATCTAAAAAACAGTTATCAAAAAAATAGTTTAGTTTCCTTGACCACGAGATTTTATTGTTTGCATAATCTGAGCACCTGAATACTAGCAATGACCCGAGTATAGAAGCCACTATACCCGCCTTACCTCGTAAAATGTTATACACTTGTTCAAATGTATTTAATGTTCAAAATAAATGCACCACAGTTTTATAGTGGGTGAGGTTGTCAACCTAACGGATCCGTCCATCTAAATTGTGCTTACACCGATGTTATTAAAAGTATTCAAGCTAGAGGCTCTTTGAACAAACTCAATATGCATATATAGTTCTCATGTCAATACAAAAGCATTTGAAAATGGTATAACAGCATGTATTCTCATCCCTGAAAAGATGTAAAAAGCGGGACTGCAGACTCACCTTTGAATAAAGCTCGGATTGAAAAAGTGAACAATTAACTTGTACGGTTTATAGCCGAGTAATGCAACCTAGGTATACGTATTTAGGTTGGTCAATATATGTATCTTAAATAAGTGTGGTTTCATAGTGTACGTTGTCTTATTCTCGACTCGACGCGTTTCAAAGTAAAAGTCAACTATATCATGCAAGTCAAACAAAGTCAACCGAAGTCAAACCGAAAGTCAAACTTGGTCAATGTGGTTAACTAAAGTCAACATCAGTAGGTTCATGTCAAAAATTAGTCAACATGTCAACCCTAAGTAAAACGATACGTTTTAGGTCATGAATGATCATTTTCACGATTTCAGTTTATCGTTATGCACAAAGTCATGAACACGTAGCATACTTAGCACATTATCTCATAGTACAAAATTCACGTAAACATGACAAACTCCAGATCATAAATATACTTAAAATTTATTCCAAAAATTCAGGCCAGGGACTCATACGATAATTAAAAGTCAGGAATCAGAAGGGATACATTTGGGATTTTCCAAGTCAGTTTCTGACCGCGCACTGATTTCATTTTGGCTATAACCGGAGTTAGGAACATGAAATTGATACAAGAACAGTGGCCATAGTTTAAGGACAAATCAAAGTAACACATATCAAAAATATAGCAACTTTTGTTTAGCCAATTTGTACAGTTTATTCGTGCAAGTTGAACATTCAGTTTTCAGCTCAAATCAGAATTCACATAAAATATGGCTCTATTGTGCCCAATTCATAAGGTTTTAAAGATTGACATAAACTAACAATAAGTCAAATATCATGTTAACTTTCATTTTCCAGAAGAATACATGCTCATGCAATACACACAATCCACAGAGTACAAAACCGTGAACAATTTGCAGATTCGATTCCTATTTAGTTAGTCACATTCGTATGCGATTATCCGAAGATCTAGATACAATTAGCCTATGATATATACATGAAATATGAAGTAATTTTTGTCTAATTTTCAAATATGCAAAGTTTTAATCACAGAAGTTAACACATTTTATCATACAAGGTTATTTTCATGCTAGTGCTGTATAAAACTACTTTTACACTAATTCAAGCATATCTAGGGCTATACATAAGCAAACGACATGATATGCTAGTCTAAATTGAGTGTTTTTAAATTATATTTCCAATGGTTTAAGTATCACATGCCAATTCGTTGTCTCTCAATACCAGATTTCTGATCAAGCAACAAAAACACAACGATAATTCAAATTGACATAACTTAATCATACGGAAACGAAATCAAGCGAATCCAAAGCCTAAACTCAATAGTTTTTCGCAAGGAATCTGATTATAAAATAATATTTAACATTTGGAAAACTTAATTTTTTTGATCAAGCAATAACAAATTCGTTTTTAAACCCTAGCGCATCAAACAATCAAAATAACGATAACGATTAACACGTACGCGTATAGACTTGAGCAATTGACAACATAACTATGAAACTCTTATAAAAATCAGATTTCAAGATTTAGGGTTTATGCAATTATACCTTAGATCGCTAAAAGAATTATACCAACGCGTAGAGGAGATCGAGAATTGCAAGTTTGATGTTCAAGGCTTGAGCAAAAATTGAATTTTTGATGGTGGTATTGGTGGTGAAGGTCGACGGCCAAGAAGGGAGGGAGGAGCCAAAAAAAGTCGACTGGTATGTTGTGTTTGTGAGGGTTACAGTGTTTTAGGTTATCACTTAAGCATTTATATCAAGCCCTAACTCTAATAATTAACACTTAAGTCCCTAAAGTAGTAAAAATTAACAAAATAAGGGTGGGGAGGGGGTGTTCGGCCGTTGCCCACTTGGGATGGGTTCCCGGGCTCGTGTTTTGCAATTTTGGTGCAATCGTGGTCCGTTTTAAGTGTCGTTTAGTCGTACCAAGGCCCGGAACGCTAACCCGGTCGTTAAACGCAATCAATCGCTTAATTTATTAAAAACCAATTAATTAAATATTTTAAAAAGTTAATAATTAATAAAATTAATTATCAAAATAAACCCGAGCGTTTCGTTGCTCAAAAAGCTATTATCAAAATCGTATCGTTTTTATCGTATTTCATTATCCGAAATATTTATTTGAATTAATATCAACCTATATTAATTATTGAAACCCTCCGAAGATCAAGTATGCATTTATTACACATAAACACACAAAAGTTAAATAATCGCCGTTAAATAAACTAACGGAAGGTTAACGGAAGTAACGGAAAAATAAGGGTTGTTACATTACCCACCTGTTATTGAAAATTTCATCCCGAAATTTTAGTGATCGTCTGCTGAAGTAGTTTCCTCGGGAAACAATTGCGGATATTTCAGCCTCATCTGGTCTTCACGCTCCCACGTGAACTCTGGTCCTCTTCTCGCGTTCCACCGAACTTTAACGATAGGAATTCTGCTTTGCTTCAACTGTTTGACCTCACGGCCCAAGATTTCAACAGGTTCCTCAATGAAATGAAGTTTGTCGTCAATACGTAGTTCCTCTAAAGGAATAATCAAATTATCATCGGCTAGGCACTTCTTTAGATTGGATACATGGAAAACGTCATGAATATCGCTGAGTGCTTGTGGTAGTTCCAATCTGTAAGCTACCGGTCCAACTCTTTCAATTATCTCAAACGGTCCAACATATCTAGGACTCAGTTTACCTCATTTCCCAAATCGTACAACACCCTTCCAAGGTGATACCTTAAGCATAACCTTGTCACCAACTTGGAACTCTATGTCCTTCCGTCTAACATCGACGTAACTCTTTTGATGACTTTGAGCCATTTTCAGTCGTTCCTGAATCTGTAGGACTTTCTCAGTTGTCTCCTGAATAATCTCAGGACTTGTCAACTTACTATCTCCCAACTCGCTCCAACAAACGGGAGATCTACACTTCCTTCCATATAATGCTTCGAAAGGTGTAGCTTTAATGCTCGCATTGAAATGTCCCGTTCTTATTGATTAAAAACGTTCCATATTAATTGATTTCGTTGCGAGGTTGTGACCTCTATATGAGACGTTTTTCAAAGACTGCATCCATTTTAAAACAAACCATAACCTTTATTTCATCAATAAAGGTTTAAAAAGCTTTACGTAGATTATCAAATAATGATAATCTAAAATATCCTGTTTACACACGACCATTACATAATGGTTTACAATACAAATATGTTACAACAAAATAAGTTTCTTGAATGCAGTTTTTACACAATATCATACAAACATGGACTCCAAATCTCGTCCTTATTTAAGTATGCGACAGCGGAAGCTCTTAATAATCACCTGAGAATAAACATGCTTAAAACGTCAACAAAAATGTTGGTGAGTTATAGGTTTAACCTATATATATCAAATCATAATAATAGACCACAAGATTTCATATTTCAATACACATCCCATACATAGAGATAAAAGTCATTCATATGGTGAACACCTGGTAACCGACATTAACAAGATGCATATATAAGAATATCCCCATCATTCCGGGACACCCTTCGGATATGATATAAATTTCGAAGTACTAAAGCATCCGGTACTTTGGATGGGGCTTGTTGGGCCCGATAGATCTATCTTTAGGATTCGCGTCAATTAGGGTATCTGTTCCCTAATTCTTAGATTACCAGACTTAATAAAAAGGGGCATATTCGATTTCAATAATTCAACCATAGAATGTAGTTTCACGTACTTGTGTCTATTTTGTAAATCATTTATAAAACCTGCATGTATTCTCATCCCAAAAATATTAGATTTTAAAAGTGGGACTATAACTCACTTTCACAGATTTTTACTTCGTCGGGAAGTAAGACTTGGCCACTGGTTGATTCACGAACCTATAACAATATATACATATATATCAAAGTATGTTCAAAATATATTTACAACACTTTTAATATATTTTGATGTTTTAAGTTTATTAAGTCAGCTGTCCTCGTTAGTAACCTACAACTAGTTGTCCACAATTAGATGTACAGAAATAAATCGATAAATATTATCTTGAATCAATCCACGACCCAGTGTATACGTATCTCAGTATTGATCACAACTCAAACTATATATATTTTGGAATCAACCTCAACCCTGTATAGCTAACTCCAACATTCACATATAGAGTGTCTATGGTTGTTCCGAAATATATATAGATGTGTCGACATGATAGGTCGAAACATTGTATACGTGTCTATGGTATCTCAAGATTACATAATATACAATACAAGTTGATTAAGTTATGGTTGGAATAGATTTGTTACCAATTTTCACGTAGCTAAAATGAGAAAAATTATCCAATCTTGTTTTACCCATAACTTCTTCATTTTAAATCCGTTTTGAGTGAATCAAATTGCTATGGTTTCATATTGAACTCTATTTTATGAATCTAAACAGAAAAAGTATAGGTTTATAGTCGGAAAAATAAGTTACAAGTCATTTTTGTAAAGGTAGTCATTTCAGTCGAAAGAACGACGTCTAGATGACCATTTTAGAAAACATACTTCCACTTTGAGTTTAACCATAATTTTTGGATATAGTTTCATGTTCATAATAAAAATCATCTTCTCAGAATAACAACTTTTAAATCAAAGTTTATCATAGTTTTTAATTAACTAACCCAAAACAGCCCGCGGTGTTACTACGACGGCGTAAATCCGGTTTTACGGTGTTTTTCGTGTTTCCAGGTTTTAAATCATTAAGTTAGCATATCATATAGATATAGAACATGTGTTTAGTTGATTTTAAAAGTCAAGTTAGAAGGATTAACTTTTGTTTGCGAACAAGTTTTGAATTAACTAAACTATGTTCTAGTGATTACAAGTTTAAACCTTCGAAAAAGATAGCTTTATATGTATGAATCGAATGATGTTATGAACATCATTACTACCTTAAGTTCCTTGGATAAACCTACTGGAAAAGAGAAAAATGGATCTAGCTTCAACGGATCCTTGGATGGCTCGAAGTTCTTGAAGCAGAATCATGACATGAAAACAAGTTCAAGTAAGATCATCACTTGAAATAAGATTGTTATAGTTATAGAAATTGAACCAAAGTTTGAATATGATTATTACCTTGTATTAGAATGATAACCTACTGTAAGAAACAAAGATTTCTTGAGGTTGGATGATCACCTTACAAGATTGGAAGTGAGCTAGCAAACTTGAAAGTATTCTTGATTTTATGTAACTAGAACTTGTAAGATATATGAAGAACACTTAGAACTTGAAGATAGAACTTGAGAGAGATCAATTATATGAAGAAAATTGAAGAATGAAAGTGTTTGTAGGTGTTTTTGGTCGTTGGTGTATGGATTAGATATAAAGGATATGTAATTTTGTTTTCATGTAAATAAGTCATGAATGATTACTCATATTTTTGTAATTTTATGAGATATTTCATGCTAGTTGCCAAATGATGGTTCCCACATGTGTTAGGTGACTCACATGGGCTACTAAGAGCTGATCATTGGAGTGTATATACCAATAGTACATACATCTAAAAGCTGTGTATTGTACGAGTACGAATAAGGATGCATACGAGTAGAATTGTTGATGAAACTGAACGAGGATGTAATTGTAAGCATTTTTGTTAAGTAGAAGTATTTTGATAAGTGTCTTGAAGTCTTTCAAAAGTGTATGAATACATATTAAAACACTACATGTATATACATTTTAACTGAGTCGTTAAGTCATCGTTAGTCATTACATGTAAATGTTGTTTTGAAACCTTTAGGTTAACGATCTTGTTGAATGTTGTTAACCCATTGTTTATTATAACAAATGAGATGTTAAATTATTATATTATCATGATATTATGATATATAATATATCTTAGTATGATGTATATACAGTTAAATGTCGTTACAACGATAATCGTTACATATATGTCTCGTTTCGAAATCATTAAGTTAGTAGTCTTATTTTTACATATGTATTTCATTGTTAATACACTTAATAATATATTTACTTATCATTTAACATAATTAACCAAGTGTATCAATATCTTAATATGATTCATATGTACCTAGTAAGACGTTGTTATAACGATAATCGTTATATATATCGTTTTCGAGTTTCTTAAATTAATAGTCTCATTTTTATGTATATAACTCATTGTTAAAATACCTAATGAGATACTTACTTATAATAAAAACATGTTAACTATATATATAACCATATATATGTCATTGTATAGTTTTTACAAGTTTTAACATTCGTGAATCACCGGTCAACTTGGGTGGTCAATTGTCTATATGAAACATATTTCAATTAATCAAGTCTTAACAAGTTTGATTGCTTAACATGTTGGAAACATTTAATCATGTAAATATCAATCTCAATTAATATATATAAACATGGAAAAGTTCGGGTCACTACAGTACCTACCCGTTAAATAAATTTCGTCCCGAAATTTTAAGCTGTTAAAGGTGTTGACGAATCTTCTGGAAATAGATGCGGGTATTTCTTCTTCATCTGATCTTCACGCTCCCAGGTGAACTCGGGTCCTCTATGAGCATTCCATCGAACCTTAACAATTGGTATCTTGTTTTGCTTAAGTCTTTTAACCTCACGATCCATTATTTCGACGGGTTCTTCGATGAATTGAAGTTTTTCGTTGATTTGGATTTCATCTAACGGAATAGTGAGATCTTCTTTAGCAAAATATTTCTTCAAATTCGAGACGTGGAAAGTGTTATGTACAGCCGCGAGTTGTTGAAGTAACTCAAGTCGGTAAGCTACTGGACCGACACGATCAATAATCTTGAATGGTCCAATATACCTTGGATTTAATTTCCCTCGTTTACCAAATCGAACAACGCCTTTCCAAGGTGCAACTTTAAGCATGACCATCTCTCCAATTTCAAATTCTATATCTTTTCTTTTAATGTCAGCGTAGCTCTTTTGTCGACTTTGGGCGGTTTTCAACCGTTGTTGAATTTGGATGATCTTCTCGGTAGTTTCTTGTATAATCTCCGGACCCGTAATCTGTCTATCCCCCACTTCACTCCAACAAATCGGAGACCTGCACTTTCTACCATAAAGTGCTTCAAACGGCGCCATCTCAATGCTTGAATGGTAGCTGTTGTTGTAGGAAAATTCTGCTAACGGTAGATGTCGATCCCAACTGTTTCCGAAATCAATAACACATGCTCGTAGCATGTCTTCAAGCGTTTGTATCGTCCTTTTACTCTGCCCATCAGTTTGTGGATGATAGGCAGTACTCATGTCTAGACGAGTTCCTAATGCTTGCTGTAATGTCTGCCAGAATCTTGAAATAAATCTGCCATCCCTATCAGAGATAATAGAGATTGGTATTCCATGTCTGGAGACGACTTCCTTCAAATACAGTCGTGCTAACTTCTCCATCTTGTCATCTTCTCTTATTGGCAGGAAGTGTGCTGATTTGGTGAGACAATCAACTATTACCCAAATAGTATCAAAACCACTTGCAGTCCTTGGCAATTTAGTGATGAAATCCATGGTAATGTTTTCCCATTTCCATTCCGGGATTTCGGGTTGTTGAAGTAGACCTGATGGTTTCTGATGCTCAGCTTTGACCTTAGAACACGTCAAACATTCTCCTACGTATTTAGCAACATTGGCTTTCATACCCGGCCACCAAAAATGTTTCTTGAGATCCTTGTACATCTTCCCCGTTCCAGGATGTATTGAGTATCTGGTTTTATGAGCTTCTCTAAGTACCATTTCTCTCATATCTCCAAATTTTGGTACCCAAATCCTTTCAGCCCTATACCGGGTTCCGTCTTCCTGAATATTAAGATGCTTCTCCGATCCTTTGGGTATTTCATCCTTTAAATTTCCCTCTTTTAAAACTCCTTGTTGCGCCTCCTTTATTTGAGTAGTAAGGTTATTATGAATCATTATATTCATAGATTTTACTCGAATGGGTTCTCTGTCCTTCCTGCTCAAGGCATCGGCTACCGCATTTGCCTTCCCCGGGTGGTAACGAATCTCAAAGTCGTAATCATTCAACAATTCAATCCACCTACGCTGCCTCATATTCAGTTGTTTCTGATTAAATATGTGTTGAAGACTTTTGTGGTCGGTATATATAATACTTTTGACCCCATATAAGTAGTGCCTCCAAGTCTTTAATGCAAAAACAACCGCTCCTAATTCCAAATCATGCGTCGTATAATTTTGTTCGTGAATCTTCAATTGTCTAGACGCATAAGCAATCACCTTCGTTCGTTGCATTAATACACAACCGAGACCTTGCTTTGATGCGTCACAATAAATCACAAAATCATCATTCCCTTCAGGCAATGACAATATAGGTGCCGTAGTTAGCTTTTTCTTCAATAACTGAAACGCTTTCTCTTGTTCATCATTCCATTCAAATTTCTTCCCTTTATGCGTTAATGCAGTCAAGGGTTTTGCTATTCTGGAAAAATCTTGGATGAACCTTCTGTAGTAACCAGCTAGTCCTAAAAACTGGCGTATGTGTTTCGGAGTTTTCGGGGTTTCCCACTTTTCAACAGTTTCTATCTTTGCCGGATCCACCTTAATACCTTCTTTGTTCACTATGTGACCGAGGAATTGAACTTCTTCCAACCAAAATGCACACTTTGAAAACTTAGCGTACAATTCTTCCTTCCTCAATACTTCTAACACCTTTCTCAAATGTTCACCGTGTTCTTGGTCATTCTTTGAGTAAATAAGTATGTCATCAATGAAAACAATGACAAACTTGTCAAGGTATGGTCCACACACTCGGTTCATAAGGTCCATGAACACAGTTGGTGCATTAGTTAAACCAAACGGCATGACCATAAACTCGTAATGACCGTAACGTGTTCTGAAAGCAGTCTTTGGAATATCATCTTCTTTCACCTCCATTTGATGATACCCAGAACGTAAGTCAATCTTTGAATAAACAGATGAGCCTTGTAGTTGATCAAATAAGTCGTCGATTCTCGGTAGTGGGTAGCGGTTCTTGATGGTAAGTTTGTTCAATTCTCGGTAGTCGATACACAACCTGAATGTACCATCTTTCTTCTTGACAAACAAAATAGGAGCTCCCCACGGTGATGTGCTTGGTCGAATGAAACCACGCTCTAAAAGTTCTTGTAATTGGCTTTGCAGTTCTTTCATCTCGCTGGGTGCGAGTCTGTAAGGAGCACGAGCTATTGGTGCAGCTCCTGGTACAAGATCTATTTGAAATTCAACAGATCGATGTGGGGGTAATCCCGGTAATTCTTTCGGAAATACATCGGGAAATTCTTTTGCAATGGGAACATCATTGATGCTCTTTTCTTCAGTTTGTACTTTCTCGACGTGTGCTAGAACAGCATAGCAACCTTTTCTTATTAGTTTTTGTGCCTTCAAATTACTAATAAGATGTAGCTTCGTGTTGCCCTTTTCTCCGTACACCATTAAGGGTTTTCCTTTTTCTCGTATAATGCGAATTGCATTTTTGTAACAGACGATCTCTGCTTTCACTTCTTTCAACCAGTCCATACCGATTATCACATCAAAACTCCCTAACTCTACTGGTATCAAATCAATCTTAAATGTTTCGCTAACCAGTTTAATTTCTCGATTCCGACATATATTATCTGCTGAAATTAATTTACCATTTGCTAATTCGAGTAAAAATTTACTATCCAAAGGCGTCAATGGACAACTTAATTTAGCACAAAAATCTCTACTCATATAGCTTCTATCCACACCCGAATCAAATAAAACGTAAGCAGATTTATTGTCAATAAGAAACGTACCCGTAACAAGCTCCGAGTCTTCCTGTGCCTCTGCCACATTAATATTGAAAATTCTTCCGCGGCCTTGTCCATTTGTGTTCTCCTGGTTCTGGCAATTTCTAATAATGTGGCCCGGTTTTTCACATTTATAACAAACTACATTGGCATAACTTGCTCTGACACTACTTGCTCCGCCATTACTCGTTCCGACACCATTTGTTCCTTTCGTTCTATTAACCCTTGGTCCGTAGAACTCACACTTCGCCGCGCTATGACCATTTCTTTTACACTTGTTGCAAAATTTGGTGCAGAACCCCGAGTGATACTTTTCACACCTTTGGCATAGCTGCTTCTGATTGTTGTTGTTGTTGTTGTTGTTGCGGTTATTATTGTTGTTGGGATGATTGTTGTAGTTGCTGCTGTTGTTGTTGTTGTTGTTGTTGTTGTATTGGTGATTCTTATCACCATTTTCCTCCTACTTTCTTTTGACTTGCTTCACATTGGCCTCTTCAGCAGTCTGTTCTTTAATTCTTTCTTCAATCTGGTTCACTAGTTTGTGAGCCATTCTACATGCCTGTTGTATAGAGGCGGGCTCGTGTGAATTTATATCTTCTTGGATTCTTTCCGGTAATCCTTTCACAAACGCATCGATCTTCTCTTCCTCATCTTCGAATGCTCCCGGACACAATAGGCACAATTCTGTGAATCGTCTTTCGTACGTGGTAATATCAAATCCTTGGGTTCGTAACCCTCTAAGTTCTGTCTTGAGCTTATTGACCTCGGTTCTGGGACGGTACTTCTCTTTCATCAAGTGCTTGAATGCTGACCACGGTAGTGCGTACGCATCATCTTGTCCCACTTGCTCTAGATAGGTATTCCACCATGTTAATGCAGAACCTGTGAAGGTATGGGTAGCGTACTTCACTTTGTCCTCTTCAGTACACTTACTTATGGCAAACACCGATTCGACCTTCTCGGTCCACCGTTTCAATCCGATCGGTCCTTCGGTTCCATCAAATTCCAAAGGTTTGCAGGCAGTGAATTCTTTGTAGGTGCATCCTACACGATTTCCTGTACTGCTAGATCCAAGGTTATTGTTGGTATGTAGCGCAGCCTGTACTGCTGTGAGGACCTCGACCTTATCCTCCTGGACGAAGTCTTCAACATTTGGTTCCATTGCGATGATCGATTCCAAGTAATGTCTTTAGTATGAGTTAATGCACAGCGGAAGACTTAATTCGTTCCTGAGAATAACATGCTTTAAAATGTCAACATAAAGTTGGTGAGTTATAGGTTTGATGCTAGCAGTGTTATAACTATGGACCACAAGATTTCATATTCATACATAATACACTCCTCGTGTATGGAAAAGTCGTTGAGCACTTGGTAACCATACTTAACATTTAAATCACAGCAGCATATTCTTAAATAAACCCTACACCGTACCAAGTGTAGTAACGAAATGAAGTACTGTGCAACCGTTAAAAACTGGTCGTACAGCCCGGTTGGGGTTGTCAGGCCCGATAGATCTATCAACAGGATTCGCGTTTACGCTCCTCACGTAAATATTAGCTACCAAGTATAAAGAGATATGCCATGGTACAACTCAACGTAGATTTTATTTGTGATCACTTGTGTCCATAACGTAAAACATTTATAAAAACAGCGCATGTATTCTCAGCCCAAAAATATTTAGAGAATAAAAGGGACTATATACTCACCTAATGTATTTTGTAGTAAAAATACATATAACATCATTGATCAAATATAAGGTTGGTCTCGGATTCACGAACCTATATCAGGTATATATATTAATTCATATAATTGTACTTGAACAAGTTACATATTAAGTTTAGTAACATATATCATTTCCATTGTTATATTTATTTATATATAGATATTTTTATATATGTTTTATATAATTATTTATTTGATAAGGTAATATTAATAATGAGCAACAAGTTGTATTATTTTATAATAATCATATTTTTTTTTATAATAATAAAAATAATGCTAATAATAATTATTATTTTTACTAATGAAAATAATAGTTTTGATAGTAATAAATATAATAATTTTAATGTTAAAAATAATAATGATAGTAATAATAATTATAATATTCATAAAAATGATAGTAGTGGTAATAATAATGATAATAATAATAATAATAATAATAATAATAATAATAATAATAATAATAATAATAATAATAATAATAATAATAATAATAATAATAATAATAATAATAATAATAATAATAATAATAATAATAATAATAATAATAATAATAATAATAATAATGAGAAAATAAGTGTGTATACCCTTTGAAAACTTTTCTAAAAAGAATTGTTCCTAGCGAGGCTCGAACCTGCAACCTCCTGCTAACCAACACCACCACATAACCATCGGACTATTCGTATTTTTCTGAATTAATATTATTTCAAACCTATAAAACCCGTTCCCTTTCAGTTCCGTTTACTTATTGATTCTTCTTTTATTTAATCGGTCAAGCCCAACTTCACAACTTTCGGCCCACAACCGAGAATAACATCTCAGCCCAATTAGCAGTTTCCTAAGCCCAAGTTAAATTATCTAGACCCAACAATTTATTAATCGATTCATTGTGTGGCTAGATTTACGGTATATCTTGTCAAACGCAAAAAGGAAGATCGATAATTGTAACAGCACAACCACTCTCCCCTTTATTCGGTGGGTCTACATGTTTCCACTTTCATGACTTCTTTATTAATTAACGGGAGAACACAATATTGTATGTATCATTTCTTTTAGTAATAATCGATTCTTCTATAAGCAAATCATCATTTTTAAACCATCTTTCTTAAAACCGAAAAGAAACATAAGGGGAACACGGTTGCAGCCGTCATATAACAGTAACAGTTTAAAGAGTTTAAATGGTTGGTTTTTATGGTGGTTCTAATGATGAATGTGGTGACGAAGAGAATGAAGGTGGTGTTCTTGAGTTGTGAAGGGTGGTTCAATGGTTATTCTCGGTGGTGGAGGTGTTTGGTTTAACAGAAAAATATAGCAGCAACAACAGTATTCGAAACATATAGGTAGTGGTTATATGGTGGTTTTTGGTAGTTAATTTTGAAGAAGACAAGATAGTGGTGGTGGCGATTGATTCTCACGGAGGTGATGGAGTGGGTTTCGGTTTGAAACAAAAGTAACAAGAATAATTACTATGGTAGCCGTAAGGTTTGTTGTTCGTCATATAACCAAAAAGAAAAGAGATTGAAGGTGTTGCAAGGTGGTCACGGGTGATGTTAAGAAGAAGAAAGAAGATCACAAGAGTGTTTGAAATTTATAAATGATAATATAAAGTCGTTAGATGTTATATAAGTGGAGTTGTTCCATTTATAAAAACACATGTGGATGTCGATTCTTTAATACACAAACAAAGTTAGAACAGGAAGAGAATTATAATAAATAAAAAAAACACACAATGGTTGGACTAATTCGTTTGTAAGATTCCATTGAGCAGACAACCAGTACAGATTGGATAATGACTTGAAACAAACTTGATTTACCAAATCTAGATATACGGTTTATTATTAATAAATAAAGAATTAATACTTAATAACTATAGTTATAGTTATATTAATTATAATCAAGATACTAATAATAATAATATTAATAATAATAATAATATTGATATTAATAATACTCGAATTTATAAAAATAATTTATAATACTAATGATAATAATATAATTGTATAAAGAATATATAATCTTTGATAATGATAATATTTATAAAAATAATACTAAAAATAATACCAGTACTAATAATAATACGTGTACATATCTATTGTTCGTGAATCGTCGGAACTGGTCAGAGGGTAATTGAATATATGAAGATTGTTTCAAACTTTCTAGACTCAACATTACAAACTTTGCTTATCGTGTCGGAATCATATAAAGAATAAGGTTTAAATTTGGTTGGAAATTTCCGGGTCGTTACAGTACCCACCCGTTAAAGAAATTTCGTCCCCGAAATTTGGTAGAGGTTGTCATAAATAACAATAGGAATGTTTTCATGACGAATATGAGGTAATAATAGAGTTTTATCATTATTGGAGGATATGGATAAAACGATTCGATCATGTGGTGCGCACGAGTGAAGCTATCACAAAAGAATGAAATGAGTAATATGGAATCGTTTTGACCAATGTCATAGTCACAATTGATTTCTGGATTTTAAGGGAGTTATGGAAAATCTTACGTAGTAAGATTTGGTTCTTCGGTGATCTTTGATTTAATGCGGCAAATCTGTTTTGATTTCTTTGTCGGATCTTTCACTATAAAACTACGTTCTTCGTTTCCTTATTTCCATATCCCACATCTTCTATTCTCTCCTTATTCCTACCTTAAGACATTCGTCAAAATGCTTCATCTCATTCTAATTCTTGATATACTCTTAATTTTCATATCCGTTATTTTTCTATTTCATCTACCACCGGAGGGTTTTATTTACTTCTACTATTATCTTGGGGTTATAATGTTTTTAATCTTCCCGTGCCTTTACGCGGCAATACGTATTGATATGCACGGTTTGTAGTTTCAGGGTTGTTGTTAGGTTTTATATCTTCCCTTATATTTCGATGTTCCTACTCTTGTCTTCTGTAATCATTGCCATCCACAGTTAATGCTCTCTCTAATTTGCTGTGGTTTATGCTCCTATTCTATTTTGGAGCTCCATTCTTTCATTTCCTCTTCCCGTCCTCGAGTCAAGCGAATAATGATCCGGAATTTGTAAGCATGAAATTTGAAATGAACATAACTAATGATTTTAGAAAGAAATGGTAATAGCACGAGTTCGATTTGTCAAATTACCAGAATATCCTAGAAAAGATAAAACTATCAGGATGATATGTTCCTAATATGTTTGGGGATTAGCTAGAATATAAGAGTCGTGTAACATGGCACATGATGACGGTACTGTGAATCATCACATTCCATTAGAAACTTAACATGACTTACTGTAATATAATGAAGTTGATCAAGTTTCATTATATTATACTAATTCATGCATCAGTTCCCAACACTACTTCAAAACATTCATATTTTAATTTCAAAGGCTTCAGAATTTAGAAACTTACACAGTTTCTTTTATGTTGTAACGCATATGTTACGGAGAGATAATTGATCCCTGATAAGAATAGTTGTGAAAATATTTCCAGAAATATGGAGAATATGTATAACGGAAGATATGAAGATATCTTATAATATCTAAGATAAGATGATGATGATGAATATCATCTGGAAAGGTTTAGAATAAGGAGTAGGGTTCTTATTAACGGTTTCAGCAGGCACTGAATCGTTTGGATTCTTTGAAGTCGGGTTTAGTTTTCATGATTTGTCCACGGTCTCCTTCATACTTTACTCAATCCGTTTTCCAGTTTCAACACTTCTCTTTTTCTGGGCTTTTCCAACATACTGTACTTCATTGTAAACTTTTGACTATTAAGGTCATTTACAGTTTTTGCTGCTTCATCAGCATTTCAAGAACTACTTCATAGTCCAAGATGTTTTTCAGAAACTTCACATTCGAAATATGTAATTCTTAGGGATAGACGTTTTCGGTATAACTGGGAGAATTTCTACGAGATTTTCAAAATACTGATTGCGGATATCGCCAAAGAGATAACGAGTTGCTGGTACGTCTGCTGATGATGTTGTGAAATATAAAAGGTTTTCTGGTAACGACGGCGAAAGGACAAGGTATAAATATCGAGATTATAATAGGAGTAATCTCACTGAGAAGTCGAAGTGGAGCTGTGACAAAATTAGCTTCCTGAAAAGAAATTGTAGGGTTGTTTTTGCTAATAAATGGCAAAGGATTCAACACGATATGTGTTAAACTATGAATTTGGATTCGAGAGTTTTTCAGGTGCATAAATCTTTTCTTCCGTAGATGAAATGCGGTTGGTTCATCTTTCCGATCGAGGTGTTTTCAAGAATCATAAAAAGTTGTGAATGCGAATTGTAATCGTCAAGGTACGAATGAGGTTTAAAATAGAATCAAGTGGCAAACTTGAAGATTAGTTTAGTTTCATATGTTATAATCAATATTTTAATTCATTTTACTTGTCCATAGTTAGCAGTCTATTAGTCCGATTGTCCAATGGTCCAATAGTTCAACAATTCAAAATATTCATATATAATTTAATATACATAATTAATACGTATCGTGACCCGTGTACCGGTCTCAGTGTCGATCACAACTCAAAGTATATATATATTTTGGAATCAACTCCGACTCTGTATAGCCAACTCCCACCTTCACATATAGAGTGTCTATGGTTGTTCCAAAATATATATATAGATGGGTCAATATGATAAGTCGAAACCTTGCATACGTGTCCCGTTATTTAAAATGCGTAAAATAAAAAATATATATCATGACCCATTATACAACGTGTTGTCTCAGAATTAATCCGACGTATTGTTGTACATGTGTCCCGACAGTATGTACAGTGCAGAAATTAAAATTACGAGAAGGTAAATTGCGATAAATTAAATGTTAATCAGTTAGCTGGGAACAGTTAGCCGGAACAGTTAGCGTGAAATCCTATCACAATTTCAATTAATTAATTCGTTTGTTTCTAACACTTTTTATTTTGTCCAATGTTTTCTTCTTTATGCCACTTGTTGGATTCTGATAGGTCAAAATCCGAATATGAAATTTGAATGAAAATGGTTATTCTGGGGTGAGCGGATACGTATATCGGTAGTTGTAAGTAGGATAGTAAATGATTGTTGAATCAAATTCGAAGAATGTACAGTGTAACTTATTAATGTGAATTCTAAATATTCCTCAGGTACTACCCACCCGTTAAAATATTTTCATCATTAACAGTTTGTACAAAAGATTTTTTTTATTTTAAATTACAATCTTTATGAAAACATACTCGCATATATATTTTCATCGGATGTAATCATGGATTTAATGAGTCAATAAGATATTATACTCATTTGATTTATTGTTAACACTTGATTACATGATCTCTAAAACATTAGAGATTACATAATTGCCATGTCGAACAAAGGTAAATGAGGAAGAACAATACGTAGCACGAAATTAATCGATGTAGAACGATATGTAGAACGAAGATCATACTCGAAATTCCGATGAGGTTTTTGAGGTATGTGATATTGATATCCGAGATACAGTTTGTGATGTTGAGATTTACGGTGTGGTTGTGGCTTGGGGGTGATAAGAATACTGTTGACGTTGGTGATGGTGGTACAGATTATGCTGCTGGTGCTGCTGCTGGTGTTTGTAACCTTCGCACCATATTTTCTAAAGCCACTACCCGAGCGCGAAGCTCGTTGACTTCTTCTATTATACCGGTATGATTGACGGTTGGAACGAGTGAATGAACAAGATTCGAAATATGGGATAGTATGTAATCATGACAAGATACTCTAGAAATGAGCGATAAAATGGTGTTTCGAATAGGTTCGCCGGTAAGTGCTTCAGGTTCATCGTTAAGAGGACAATTTGGTGGATGGAATGGATCACCTTCTTCTTGCCTCCAGAGATTTAGTATATTACGAACCCATCCCCAATTCATCCAGAATAGATGATGGGAAATTGGTTGATCCATTCCGGTGACGTTGTTCTCGGAGCTCGAATGGAAATCCATATCGGCGTAGCTATCGAAGTCGGAGGAATTCGAACTGGATGAAGAATCCATCTTGTATAGTTGAAGAAATGAATTTTTGGTTTGGAATAGTTTACAGGAGTTGGGTTTGGTACTCTTCAATACATAATTTACATATGTATATATAATACCAAAATCCCGTGAATTACGGAGAATCTTTGAGATACGTCAGGCAATGTCTATAGTAACAGATACGCTAGGATATGAATTTTGTCTATACACTATCGATGCACTTAAATGCAGTAAGACGTGTCTAGACTTAAGAATGATAAGCAGACAGTTTCCTAAGGATGATAAACAGATGATTTCCGACTAGAAATGATAAGCAAAACTTTTGACATGTAGACACGGTCGAAGTCCAGACTCACTAATGCATCCTAACAACTACCAGTTAGACACACTAATGCAAGGCCTGGTTCGCTAAGACCAACGCTCTGATACCACCTGTGAGGACCTCGACCTTATCCTCCTGGACGAAGTCTTCAACATTTGGTTCCATTGCGATGATCGATTCCAAGTAATGTCTTTAGTATGAGTTAATGCACAGCGGAAGACTTAATTCGTTCCTGAGAATAACATGCTTTAAAATGTCAACATAAAGTTGGTGAGTTATAGGTTTGATGCTAGCAGCGTTATAACTATGGACCACAAGATTTCATATTCATACATAATACACTCCTCGTGTATGGAAAAGTCGTTGAGCACTTGGTAACCATACTTAACATTTAAATCACAGCAGCATATTCTTAAATAAACCCTACACCGTACCAAGTGTAGTAACGAAACGAAGTACTGTGCAACCGTTAAAAACTGGTCGTACAGCCCGGTTGGGGTTGTCAGGCCCGATAGATCTATCAACAGGATTCGCGTTTACGCTCCTCACGTAAATATTAGCTACCAAGTATAAAGAGATATGCCATGGTACAACTCAACGTAGATTTTATTTGTGATCACTTGTGTCCATAACGTAAAACATTTATAAAAACAGCGCATGTATTCTCAGCCCAAAAATATTTAGAGAATAAAAGGGACTATATACTCACCTAATGTATTTTGTAGTAAAAATACATATAACATCATTGATCAAATATAAGGTTGGTCTCGGATTCACGAACCTATATCAGGTATATATATTAATTCATATAATTGTACTTGAACAAGTTACATATTAAGTTTAGTAACATATATCATTTCCATTGTTATATTTATTTATATATAGATATTTTTATATATGTTTTATATAATTATTTATTTGATAAGGTAATATTAATAATGAGCAACAAGTTGTATTATTTTATAATAATCATATTTTTTTTATAATAATAAAAATAATGCTAATAATAATTATTATTTTTACTAATGAAAATAATAGTTTTGATAGTAATAAATATAATAATTTTAATGTTAAAAATAATAATGATAGTAATAATAATTATAATATTCATAAAAATGATAGTAGTGGTAATAATAATGATAATAATAATAATAATAATAATAATAATAATAATAATAATAATAATAATAATAATAATAATAATAATAATAATAATAATAATAATAATAACCAAAATGAGAAAATAAGTGTGTATACCCTTTGAAAACTTTTCTAAAAAGAATTGTTCCTAGCGAGGCTCGAACCTGCAACCTCCTGCTAACCAACACCACCACATAACCATCGGACTATTCGTATTTTTCTGAATTAATATTATTTCAAACCTATAAAACCCGTTCCCTTTCAGTTCCGTTTACTTATTGATTCTTCTTTTATTTAATCGGTCAAGCCCAACTTCACAACTTTCGGCCCACAACCGAGAATAACATCTCAGCCCAATTAGCAGTTTCCTAAGCCCAAGTTAAATTATCTAGACCCAACAATTTATTAATCGATTCATTGTGTGGCTAGATTTACGGTATATCTTGTCAAACGCAAAAACGAAGATCGATAATTGTAACAGCACAACCACTCTCCCCTTTATTCGGTGGGTCTACATGTTTCCACTTTCATGACTTCTTTATTAATTAACGGGAGAACACAATATTGTATGTATCATTTCTTTTAGTAATAATCGATTCTTCTATAAGCAAATCATCATTTTTAAACCATCTTTCTTAAAACCGAAAAGAAACATAAGGGGAACACGGTTGCAGCCGTCATATAACAGTAACAGTTTAAAGAGTTTAAATGGTTGGTTTTTATGGTGGTTCTAATGATGAATGTGGTGACGAAGAGAATGAAGGTGGTGTTCTTGAGTTGTGAAGGGTGGTTCAATGGTTATTCTCGGTGGTGGAGGTGTTTGGTTTAACAGAAAAATATAGCAGCAACAACAGTATTCGAAACATATAGGTAGTGGTTATATGGTGGTTTTTGGTAGTTAATTTTGAAGAAGACAAGATAGTGGTGGTGGCGATTGATTCTCACGGAGGTGATGGAGTGGGTTTCGGTTTGAAACAAAAGTAACAAGAATAATTACTATGGTAGCCGTAAGGTTTGTTGTTCGTCATATAACCAAAAAGAAAAGAGATTGAAGGTGTTGCAAGGTGGTCACGGGTGATGTTAAGAAGAAGAAAGAAGATCACAAGAGTGTTTGAAATTTATAAATGATAATATAAAGTCGTTAGATGTTATATAAGTGGAGTTGTTCCATTTATAAAAACACATGTGGATGTCGATTCTTTAATACACAAACAAAGTTAGAACAGGAAGAGAATTATAATAAATAAAAAAAACACACAATGGTTGGACTAATTCGTTTGTAAGATTCCATTGAGCAGACAACCAGTACAGATTGGATAATGACTTGAAACAAACTTGATTTACCAAATCTAGATATACGGTTTATTATTAATAAATAAAGAATTAATACTTAATAACTATAGTTATAGTTATATTAATTATAATCAAGATACTAATAATAATAATATTAATAATAATAATAATATTGATATTAATAATACTCGAATTTATAAAAATAATTTATAATACTAATGATAATAATATAATTGTATAAAGAATATATAATCTTTGATAATGATAATATTTATAAAAATAATACTAAAAATAATACCAGTACTAATAATAATACGTGTACATATCTATTGTTCGTGAATCGTCGAAACTGGTCAGAGGGTAATTGAATATATGAACATTGTTTCAAACTTTCTAGACTCAACATTACAAACTTTGCTTATCGTGTCGGAATCATATAAAGAATAAGGTTTAAATTTGGTTGGAAATTTCCGGGTCGTTACAACTGCGGCTATGTTTGAAGCTAGAAAAGTACGGAATTCCTCTTCATTCATATTCACGGTGTGTCGAGTAGTCGGTGTCATTTCCTTCAAAATAGCTAAATGGAACAAGTTAATCATACAGAATATTAAGAGTAGTTAATAGTATTTCGTAGCATAATATGAACTCATTTATAAAAGCTTTTTCTTCATATTAGCGTTTTATAAGTTTAAATTCGGGTAGTACCTACCCGTTAAGTTCATACTTAGTAGCTAATATACAATTCAACTACTACAATTCTATATGAAAAACTGATTATAATAATATTTCGCGTTCAAACTTTTATACAATATTTTACAAACTTACAATACCGCTTATTTTACATAAAGCATGAAATATAGCACACAATAACTTTGATACAAGATAGTTGTGAAGACAATTCTAGCTAGTACACAAGTCGTTCAGCAAAGGCAATAAAGACACGTAATTCATACGTCCAGAAACAAGTCATGCATTCTGGTTTTACTAGGACTACTTCCCATCCTTGGTCTTGTGCAACATAACCGTTATGGCCTTTGATAAGACAGCGTGTTGTAACGTCATCAAAGGGACGAGGGTTACGTAATGTCCAACAGTCCCGTAATAATCTAAAAACCTCATTTCTTACCCCAATTACCGACTCCGTCACTTGTGGAAACGTTTTGTTTAATAGTTGTAGCCCGATGTTCTTGTTCTCACTTTGGTGAGAAGCGAACATTACTAATCCGTAAGCATAACATGCTTCTTTATGTTGCATGTTAGCCGCTTTTTCTAAATCACGAAGTCCAATATTCGGATATATTGAGTCAAAATAATTTTTTAACCCGTTGCGTAAAATAGCATTTGGGTTCCCCGCAATATATGCGTCAAAGTAAACACATCGTAACTTATGGGTTTCCCAATGTGATATCCCCCATCTTTCAAATGAAAGTCTCTTATAAACCAAGACATTCTTGGAACGTTCTTCGAATGTCTTACAAACTGATCTCGCCTTAAATAGTTGTGCCGAAGAATTCTGGCCGACTCTAGACAAGATTTCATCAATCATGTCTCCGGGTAGGTCTCTTAAAATATTGGGTTGTCTATCCATTTTGTGTTTTTAAACTGTAAAATAGACAAGAGTTAGATTCATAAAAAAAATACTTATTAATACAAGCAATTTTTACATATATCATAAAGCATAAGAACACTATATTACATATATTACACCACACGAATACAACTATCTTATTCCGACTCGCTCGTTTCTTCTTCTTCGGTTTTGGTTCGTTTTGCCAAGTTTCTAGGGATATATGGTGTTCCCCTAATACGAGCCGTCGTTGTCCACATTGGTTTAGAAAAACCTGGTAGTTTAGAGGTTCCCGGGTCATTGTTACAACTTAAGGACTTCGGGGGTTGACGATACATATAAAGTTCATCGGGGTTAGAATTAGATTTCTCTATTTTTATGCCCTTTCCCTTATTATTTTCTTTTGCCTTTTTAAATTCAGTTGGGGTAATTTCTATAACATCATCGGAATTCTCGTCGGAATCCGATTCATCGGAGAATTTGTAATCCTCCCAATATTTTGCTTCCTTGGCGGAAACACCATTGACCATAATTAACCTTGGTCAGTTGGTTGAGGATTTTCTTTTACTTAACCGTTTTATTATTTCCCCCACCGGTTCTACTTCTTCATCCGGTTCCGATTCTTCTTCCGGTTCCTCTTCGGGAACTTGTGAATCAGTCCACGAATCATTCCAATTTACATTTGACTCTTCATTATTATTAGGTGAGTCAATGGGGCTTGTTCTAGAGGTAGACATCTATCACATAATATCAAACGCGTTAAGAGATTAATATATCACATAATATTCACATGTTAAAAATATATAGTTTCCAACAAAATTTGTTAAGCAATCATTTTTCAAGTAAACACGGTCGAAGTCCAGACTCACTAATGCATCCTAACAAACTCGATAAGACACACTAATGCAAAATTCTGGTTCTCTAAGACCAACGCTCGGATACCAACTGAAATGTCCCGTTCTTATTGATTAAAAACGTTCCATATTAATTGATTTCGTTGCGAGGTTTTGACCTCTATATGAGACGTTTTTCAAAGACTGCATCCATTTTAAAACAAACCATAACCTTTATTTCATCAATAAAGGTTTAAAAATCTTTACGTAGATTATCAAATAATGATAATCTAAAATATCCTGTTTACACACGACCATTACATAATGGTTTACAATACAAATATGTTACAACAAAATAAGTTTCTTGAATGCAGTTTTTACACAATATCATACAAACATGGACTCCAAATCTCGTCCTTATTTAAGTATGCGACAGCGGAAGCTCTTAATAATCACCTGAGAATAAACATGCTTAAAACGTCAACAAAAATGTTGGTGAGTTATAGGTTTAACCTATATATATCAAATCATAATAATAGACCACAAGATTTCATATTTCAATACACATCCCATACATAGAGATAAAAGTCATTCATATGGTGAACACCTGGTAACCGACATTAACAAGATGCATATATAAGAATATCCCCATCATTCCGGGACACCCTTCGGATATGATATAAATTTCGAAGTACTAAAGCATCCGGTACTTTGGATGGGGCTTGTTGGGCCCGATAGATCTATCTTTAGGATTCGCGTCAATTAGGGTGTCTGTTCCCTAATTCTTAGATTACCAGACTTAATAAAAAGGGGCATATTCGATTTCGATAATTCAACCATAGAATGTAGTTTCACGTACTTGTGTCTATTTTGTAAATCATTTATAAAACCTGCATGTATTCTCATCCCAAAAATATTAGATTTTAAAAGTGGGACTATAACTCACTTTCACAGATTTTTACTTCATTGGGAAGTAAGACTTGGCCACTGGTTGATTCACGAACCTATAACAATATATACATATATATCAAAGTATGTTCAAAATATATTTACAACACTTTTAATATATTTTGATGTTTTAAGTTTATTAAGTCAGCTGTCCTCGTTAGTAACCTACAACTAGTTGTCCACAATTAGATGTATAGAAATAAATCGATAAATATTATCTTGAATCAATCCACGACCCAGTGTATACGTATCTCAGTATTGATCACAACTCAAACTATATATATTTTGGAATCAACCTCAACCCTGTATAGCTAACTCCAACATTCACATATAGAGTGTCTATGGTTGTTCCGAAATATATATAGATGTGTCGACATGATAGGTCGAAACATTGTATACGTGTCTATGGTATCTCAAGATTACATAATATACAATACAAGTTGATTAAGTTATAGTTGGAATAGATTTGTTACCAATTTTCACGTAGCTAAAATGAGAAAAATTATCCAATCTTGTTTTACCCATAACTTCTTCATTTTAAATCCGTTTTGAGTGAATCAAATTGCTATGGTTTCATATTGAACTCTATTTTATGAATCTAAACAGAAAAAGTATAGGTTTATAGTCGGAAAAATAAGTTACAAGTCTTTTTTGTAAAGGTAGTCATTTCAGTCGAAAGAACGACGTCTAGATGACCATTTTAGAAAACATACTTCCACTTTGAGTTTAACCATAATTTTTGGATATAGTTTCATGTTCATAATAAAAATAATCTTCTCAGAATAACAACTTTTAAATCAAAGTTTATCATAGTTTTTAATTAACTAACCCAAAACAGCCCGCGGTGTTACTACGACGGCGTAAATCCGGTTTTACGGTGTTTTTCGTGTTTCCAGGTTTTAAATCATTAAGTTAGCATATCATATAGATATAGAATATGTGTTTAGTTGATTTTAAAAGTCAAGTTAGAAGGATTAACTTTTGTTTGCGAACAAGTTTAGAATTAACTAAACTATGTTCTAGTGATTACAAGTTTAAACCTTCGAAAAAGATAGCTTTATATGTATGAATCGAATGATGTTATGAACATCATTACTACCTTAAGTTCCTTAGATAAACCTACTGGAAAAGAAAAAAATGGATCTAGCTTCAACGGATCCTTGGATGGCTCGAAGTTCTTGAAGCAGAATCATGACACGAAAACAAGTTCAAGTAAGATCATCACTTGAAATAAGATTGTTATAGTTATAGAAATTGAACCAAAGTTTGAATATGATTATTACCTTGTACTAGAATGATAACCAACTGTAAGAAACAAAGATTTCTTGAGGTTGGATGATCACCTTACAAGATTGGAAGTGAGCTAGCAAACTTGAAAGTATTCTTGATTTTATGTAACTAGAACTTGTAAAATATATGAAGAACACTTAGAACTTGAAGATAGAACTTGAGAGAGATCAATTAGATGAAGAAAATTGAAGAATGAAAGTGTTTGTAGGTGTTTTTGGTCGTTGGTGTATGGATTAGATATAAAGGATATGTAATTTTGTTTTCATGTAAATAAGTCATGAATGATTACTCATATTTTTGTAATTTTATGAGATATTTCATGCTAGTTGCCAAATGATGGTTCCCACATGTGTTAGGTGACTCACATGGGCTGCTAAGAGCTGATCATTGGAGTGTATATACCAATAGTACATACATCTAAAAGCTGTGTATTGTACGAGTACGAATACGGGTGCATACGAGTAGAATTGTTGATGAAACTGAACGAGGATGTAATTGTAAGAATTTTTGTTAAGTAGAAGTATTTTGATAAGTGTCTTGAAGTCTTTCAAAATTGTATGAATACATATTAAAACACTACATGTATATACATTTTAACTGAGTCGTTAAATCATCGTTAGTCGTTACATGTAAATGTTGTTTTGAAACCTTTAGGT